>NC_143554.1:85460000-85615000 GCF_054136105.1 Typopeltis vanoorti
AAGTAACATAAAAATAAGTCAGTTAAACAAAAATTAGTATTTCCTTCCATTCACTGAAGTTTATTTTTTTTATCGACTGTACATCTGACATAAGTTACATATTTCTGTATGCTCTGGGAACCCTTACAAGTTTTCGCAGAACCCTAAGGCTCCATGGAACACAGTTTAAGAAACATTGGTTTAAAATATTAAATTGGTGCTGCTAAGGATAAAAAAAAAAAAATCAGTTCCGTTTTAGATTATTTACAGACATCGATCATTTGACCTTAATCATGTAGAATATTATTTTATTTTATTTAATCTCTAACGATTCTTTAGGTTTTTAAAATATGTATGCGGTTTGGAGGATGGCGGTATATCACAAAGTATGAGGAACTTTGTGAACAGCGCCCTAATTCACAGTAAAACTTTGTACTGAGAACCGGCCATGGTTTAGATCAGGGATCGGCAAAGATATCGACCCCTGGGAGTTGATGTGGCTGATAAATGTCTAGGGATCAAAAGGAAGTTTACATTTTTAATGTTCTTTATAAATTTCTTTAAGTATTTTCTTTAAATTTCTCTAAATATTTCTTATCGAGAAGCAATAATGAAGTAAAAGGGCGAAGGAATTATTATTTTTAAATTGAGAAATTTATTATTGATAACATTTATTCATTTATTTAACATGATGGGGGTCGATGAGGGATCAAGGATTCCATGGAGGGGTCAATGGTCTAAAAAAGTTTGTCAACCCCCTGGTTTAGATGCTTTGCATGCCAGCATTAAACAAAGTAGTGTTACACCATGCGATGAAAATCATTATTACCTTTTGTTTTAGGTCCATTTTTCCAACAATGCTTAACACCAAATGGCTGAACGGATTTTGATGAAATATGATATTTGGGGAAAATCAGTCATCTCAATTTTGGTTCAAATCTGACCACTTTTAGACCCAAAATTAGACAAAAAATAGTTGGAAATTATGTCAATGATATGTTACAAACAGAATAAATAAACAGATAGTATCAAATCCTTTCCAAGAACTTGGGTTAATAAATTACTTCATAAGTAAGAATAATAATCAGTATAACTTAAATTTTAACGAAAAAACTCGTACATATAACATCCATCTCATCAATAGAGTGCTTTCCCAAAATGTATTAACATGCTTGTATTATTATACTCGAGGGAAAAAATATTTCCCGTGAAGTGACCAGTATTTATTCTGCTCCATATATTTCCCTCCAGCTGTCCAATTACTACGTGATTCATGTTCTTGCATCCCTATCTTTAATTAACGAATCTAACCGAAACTTAAAATAATTCATTCTCTTGTTAGTCATCGCTGACGCGATGCAATATTAAAGTCCAATGATGGTCTACGAGTTCTTCGAAGTAATCCATGCAGCCTTTTATTTATTTATTTAATGCCATCAGATCTATTTCACGCATGAAATTTCAATTAAATTTTAGTTAAAACGTTTTAATAAATGCTACCTCCAAAGTTCTGAGTCATCAGAAAATGTGATTTAGTAGGAAATGACCAAAAAAAAAAAAAAAATCTCGAAACATCTGCTTGGAATTATGTTAATAAAATTTACCCATCCTCTACTGATTTTTTCACCTAAATAACTCATATCGTTTTAACTCATTTTATAAAGTTCTTTTTTTTTTTTTTTTTTTTGTCAACTGAAGACGAACGAAAATAATCAATTAATGTTTATTAGAAAGAAAAAAAAAATCACTGAAAAATTCAAACGACGACCCGACAGATGAACACGTAGGCGAGGCTGTAGAATGTTTGAGTAGGTGCACGGGTGTCTATGTACTACACCCGGAAGAACTTTTTGCATATTAGGTTTTTAATATAGTAAGAGTTTTAAGTTCGATCGAAATGGAATTTTTCCCATTATCTTTACATCTACAACATGAAAGTATCATTATAATCTTAGTGTCGCCTGAAATTTAACCGGGGAACACAGAAACAAGAAAATCTAGAACATAGTCTGTAGATTCTAATAATGCTTTGGACTGGCGTTTGCCAACCTAAGGCATTAAACGAAACATGTAGTATTATCACAGTCAGTTGTAGTTACTATTTAGGCAATCTAAATTTAGATAACCTGCAAAGTCTATATCTAACAATTACCTTTACATCTACAACATGAAAGTATCATTATAAGTTTAATATCTCCTGAAATTTAACCGGAAAATACAGAAACGAGAAAATCTGGAACATAGTCTGTAGATTCTAACAATGCTTTGGACTGGTGTTTGCCAACCTATAGCATTAAAAGAAACATGTAGTACTATCACAGTCAGTTATGTAAGGTATTAGAGTACTAGTGGAGTTACTATTTAGACAATTTATATTTAGATAGCCTGCAACGTTCGGTGTGACACTCTCCCTCTGCTCATTGGGGGCCTGAATTGGCTTAACAGTTTTATATTGTGGTAATTAGCCGATGATTTGTCGTGACTTAAAGAAATAAACCAAATTTCAACTTCTTTTAGCCCGTTGCCATGACAGAATTTTATAATCTTGATTAAAAATAAATAAATAAAATTATAATGATTGTATGGATCTCTCACTTTCATAGCATTATCGGCAATATTAAAGGCAGATGAATACAAAGAGGTGTTTACCACAGTGGCAGTGGTTGTTTTTTCAGTGTTCTACGGAGGGTGCAGGACACAGATGGCAAACAAAGTGCGACTATGGTTGTAGACTTTCTGATCCTCTCCTACACTCTGAGCTCTGAAGCGCGATAAAATTGCTAAATCCTGTGATATTTATAACCAAGCTCTGTAACCTCCCCTTTCGCTTTGTATTATTTGCCTTTACAAACCTTTGTCACTTTTTTGTTCGTCTTCCCCCCCCCCCCCCCCCCTTATATGTGTCGCATCACGAAAGGTCATGGTGATCGGATAAAAAAAGAAACTGTTAGGGCGTCATGCGCAGATTTAGGTTTTCGTTTTAATACATGCAGTGGGGGCATGTCGTAAAAATCAGCTTAAAGAAAGTGGCGAGTTTGGAGAATTTTTTGCGGGAGGTCATTCAAGGTTCAAAGACCGGAAATTATTTAGAACGTTTCAGATGAATATGATGAGTGTTGCAAAGTCTTAAAAAAAAAAAAAAAAAAAAAAAGAGTCGTATTTTCATACCTGTTTTCAACTAACTAAAGTGATTTTTTTTCTCGTGAAAAACACGTTTTTTTTTTATAAATCAAATAAAACTTACTTAATCCAAACCTCTTCTGCTTTTCCAAGTAAATTATCAAGTATGCTGACGTCACCTGATCCTGACACTATCCTTGCATGTCTTCAGGATAGCCATCTTTTTCATTATATTCTCTTTCATATGATCCTGTGCTATTTTTCACCTTTTTTTTATGGCCTTTTCAACAGTTCTTCAAAGATTTCCTTCCACCATTTTTATTTTTATCCCTGAAAAATCGTACTATAATCTTTCTCTCTTTTATTTCTTTAACTCTTTTAAGAATGCGACTTTCTTCCTTTTTATCACCCAAATTAGCAAACATCTTACTCTCTCTGGCTTTCATTTCGATGCTTTTTTACACTTTTCGTATTTTTTACTGCATGTCTTGAATGGTAGTTCTCTTTTTCCTTCCCACACCTGTCCATGCTTCCAGTTTATCTTTTTTGAACTTTTTTTTTTCCTTGAAATTATCTCTCCCTTCAGGTTTTTACATACTTAAAATGCTTCTTATCCCTCTTTACTTATCATGAATAATTGCTTAGATGGAATTTCTCTAATTCCTTTTATTTGTATTTTTAAGTAGAAGTTAAAAACAATGAATTCAGACCATAAGGCTATCTGATAGGGATTAACAAAATTTTATTTCAGAAACTGAAAATAGTCTTGCCTACCTAAAAGGGAAACTTTTCGCCAAGACTCAGACATGACTCTACATTTGTTGGTGCAAGATTTCAGGAAAGGGGAAGTCCCCTCTATACACCCCCCCTCCCATGACGAAGCAACAACCAGTGCTAAAGAATGATGTCGGATGAAAGCATCTTAGATTTTTTTTTTTTTTTAATTTCTCTTTCTTTTATTTTTTAAATTTTAAGAAAGTGCCAGTTCACTTCACCCCTCTTAGACACTCTGATATTTATGTAACATCTTATACTGTTATATATTGAGCTAGCCTAGTCTAAAGAACTTTTCTGTTATCAGCAAATGTACAGTATCCAGAATACGTTGCCTGTGTGTGTGTGCGCGCACACACACACACAGTCTATACGTTTACTTGATAACCGAATGATTTACGAGCGAAAGATGTCGTTATCTTACTGACCCTGTTGACAAACTCCTCAAGTTTAACTAATGAACGGTGTTATAAGTAAATCGTACAAGAGAATTTTCAACGGCTGTCTTTTTGTTAAGAAATATTTAATTCATTAAAGATAGCTCTTTCAATTTATCCTCAAATGTCATTACAACTTCCCTCATAAATTCTCTCTCCCTCTCTCTCTTTTTTTTTTTTTTTTTTTTGTTAAAAACATTTTTTTTTATGCGTTTCAATTACCGAGATCAACTGATGCATGCAAAATGAATGAAGCTATTAAAAAGCACACAACAGAGGGGAAAACCATCTCGTGCTATCATTTAAACAAGAATGAATAGGGAACAATCACATCACATTTTTTTTTTCGTTTATATTTTAGAGTCGTTATTTTGATATCAAGACATGACATCATCATTTGAGCAATCAAGTTGTCTGTAAGCTGACGTTTTCTGTCCTACTCGGTACTAGGTGCGTGCCTGTTTGTCTTGCTATACTAGAAAATTCATTATCAGGGTGACTCGTGGGAGGTAAATGCGTCTCTAACCTCCCCCCCCCCACAACTCCCCCCCTTTTCTAGTAAGAGCTCGCAAAAGGCTGTTCGCTGTAAAAATACATTATCTTATACCTGCGTCTTCTGCCGCAGGTATGAGATAATGATAGCAGACAACGATAAAGACCATCTCACCGCCATATTTAACTGGGTAGAATGCCGTCCAGTGAAATCCGTGACCTTCGCACGGCGTTCCTTAGCACGGTTGAAATAAGAGATATTGTAACGTGGGAAATATCAACGCTTCCACCTACTCGTACACGGGAATGGAAAGCCGGGATATAGGGGAGGTCACGTAGGATATCCGATAACAACACTCTCATCACAGTTTGCTCGTACAAATAATACTTCGGAGAGGTTGAATGCGGTCATTGAAGTGTGCCAGCATCGTTTGGAACTAGAATAAGGAACAACTCAAATATAAGATGTCCTAGCAGCGCGAATACAAATCGGAACGTGCATTTGTAACTATTCCTGTTTCCTAATAAGGTTATATGATAAAGATTTTAGTACGACTAATACATACGATCGTGTTTACTGTAATCACATTTCCTGTTACCTTGGCAACGCAAAAAGAGTGGTGAATTTCATTCTTTAGTTACTTTGTGGTTCAGTCCTATTTTTCTCCATGGTTGTTCATCGTAATGATCGTAATTTGCCTGGCGCTTATAATGATTAGCATGATTATTAATTACTGATGCTAATTTGTAGAAATAGAAGGACAAAAAAAAGTTCGCTACTGTTTATGTATGCATGAAGATATCCTATACCTTTACAAGACAGGTTATAGACTTGTAATGATCAGATTTTACTGTCCTTAAATTTGAACTACTGTTCAGAAACCTTGCTTTTATGTGCAATCATTCTTGGTTAACAACCTTTGTATCCCTGAAGACGTATACCAGGGTGCCTAGGAATAGTTGAATTTTTTTTTTCTATGTGGTCATACCGGTTTATATTAATATTATGACTATCAACTACAGAAGCGTACAATTCTTCAGCAAGTCAGTGGTCCTAAATTGCCACTAAAATCGTTATTGTTAATTTTAGTGACACTGGCAAGTACAGTAGCGCACCCAGAGGGGAGAAAGGGGCCCCTCCCCCCAACGAAAAAGGAAAAAGAAGCACTAGAAAAATTTCCAAAAATCTTTTCTTAATTAAAATTCATTTTTTTATCTATGTTGTGTCGTGTCTTCTATTTCTATACTACTTATGAATTAGCGATCATTGCAGATGCTCAGTCATAGGTCGTATGCGATGCGTCGTGTGTATTCTCAAATCGTCTACTCAACTCGCTCCATCCCCAAAAAAGATTAAATCCTGAGTGCACTACTGGGCAAGTATCAGTCCAACTATTAACACTGCAATTTGTGCCATGGAGTTCCTGCACTCCAACAGCAGATTTAACAAATAGACGGTGTGGACAAACGAAGAATATGTATTAAAAACATTTCTGGTTTTATTAGTTTTCTTAATATAATTTAATGTTTCATTTACTGAAATTTCCGTCTTGTATTAGAATTTTAGAAACATATAATAATACATAGATTTTTTTTTGTCATTTATTTTTGTGTTAGTGTTAAATATATATCAGAGCATCTGTAGCTTAGTCGGTTCGAAGCTCTTTACTTGGAAAGACCTGGATTCGAATCCCGAACCTTTATCGGGTCTTTTATTTGAATGTGAGTTGGCACATGCAGTAAGGATATTTCTTCCCATAATGAAGCATGACCGTCTATGAGAACACACGCAATTTATACGCATGAATTAAATTTAGGCATAAATATACTCTTATCTTAAAATTATGGTGACGAAAGCCTATCTTGGAAGGAAGATAAAGTAAGAGAACAATGGGATATAGAAAGATTTGTTAAACCTTAACAAATATGGAAAGAGGTCGTAGGCAATTATAAAAAAATGAGCTTCGCAATAGCATTCTTGAATAGTGACGTCATCATCGCACCAACGGAAGCTAGATTTATTTTATGTATCGTAATTAGTTTATTCATTGTCACAGCATAATTTAGTTTCGAATCATTTTGCCAAATTTTGCACTGAAATGGAACAATGGAAACGCCAAAATTGAGATGGTGGGGCACATTTTAAATCTGTAACATTGGAATTTTTAAATACTTTTTAGCCAGAATAAAGTTTTTCCAATAAAAATAATAATTGAAAATCAAAAATATAGCTTGAAAAATTTTAGTGAAGCTCACAATTCAAATGTATTCGAGAAAAATAAAACGAAAAGTTTGATTCCTTAACACCAAATGCATTATTCGCTTCTCAGTAGAAGCTACCAATTTTATCACTGGACCAAACACATCATTTATTGCTTAAATATTCTTCAAATCGATTCCCATAATGTTTACTGCAATTACGCTGTCATGATAAAAACGAGAAAAAATAACGTTTCTTCTCTGTACATTGCTATTTATTGCCTTAGAAAGTATGACATGACAATCCGAGCCAAAGCCTGAACGTAAGAACGCGCCACTAGGCAGTAGAGACAGATAAAGCATACGTGAGAGAAAGTAATCAGAATTTCAATTAGAAGCACATCTTTAGATGATGTTTGGTCGTTAGTGAATCATTCCGTAAATATATTTTAAAAAAATCGTAGTGATCATTCGTAAATGTATTTTTAAAAAAATATCCTGGTGATCATCCCCAAATATATTTTTTAAAAATATATTATATTCGTTTATTCTGGAAAAATTTTAAAGACGAAAATTCGAGGCAATTGTCTGTATTTCGTCACATAATAAACAAATCGCAACAAATATTTTTCTGCAAGAATTTTATTAACAGCGCCAATTTCAATACCATTCATTTATCTCAAAAAACTACTTGTCTTAATTTAATTATCATGCGATTTTTAAAGCACATTGTATTCGTTTTTTTATGTAAACTTTGGTATTAAAGTTAGCAAGAGTTAAATTTAAAATATCTTAAGTATTTGTCTAAGTTTACATTAATACCGTAAAAGTATCGTCTGCAAAAGCATCCATGCTTTCTTTTTTGCAGACGAACAATAGCGATAGCTACCGAAATCACAATAAAAAATTCTGTACATTCGAAAACGACAAATTGTCCGCTATATGGCACTGATGTGCTAAAGGGTTTTTAATAATTTTTTTATTTTATAATAATTTAAAAATTTTAATTTAAAATATTTTAAATAATTGTATACTTAAACGTATACAATTACTAATACGGTAAAAGACCTCGATGCTTTTACAGACGAAAATAGCGATAAATGCTCAAATAATAATGAAAAGAATTCTGTAAATTCGAAACCAACAAATTTCTAATGATGTGGCAAAGGTTTATGCAATCTCTCGTATGTTAGGGACTGATAATATACATGTGAAAGCAAGCAATAATAATAATAAAAAAAGAATATTACCACAACGCCAGCTAATATTAATCAGCAGATAACAAGATAAAGCATTTAATTTTGTGCGCAAAATCCTCTCTTTATCTTATTTGTGTGCAAACGATTTTATCTTTTAATATCCTCCCCTTGTCTACAATCGGGATTATATCTGCCACGTGTTCTAAATACTACGAAACTAGAATGAAGCGATTTTCAGAAAGATATTTAGAAAAGGAAGCTGAACCACCCTTTCCAACTTATCACACTTATTGTACTGACTGATATCTGGGACAAGTTCCTGGCTGAGATTCTACGCTATCTGCTTAGCCAAACATGGCACAAAATTTTTCGCATGTTATTTCTTTTGGTGAACCTGTGAAAGTTGCGCTCATTCAAGTGGATCTTTGCACGGAGGTCCGAAATACTTAAACCTTATCGCAGAAGTACTCCAAATATGTCTATCATGTCAGTTCTGACTCACTAGTTGGCTTCATCAGAAACCACTTGGCAACAGTTTCCTGTACTTAGACGAAACTGCATTCTGACAACACATTTGTTCGAATAATTAATTGCAGCTAATTATTATAAATTACTGCATTATTGAGCTTAAATTATACATTACAGATCATGAAGTTTTCCGTTGTATTTTATTAACTAGATTATCATTTGATTGTCACACACACACAAAAAAAAGCTTGTTTCATTTGAACTTGTTTCATGTTCACAGACGTTAAATTTATACTTCAATAGAAAATTCATAGGAAAGACAGATTTGAATCCTATCCAGAATACAAGGAAATCAATAAGGAATTTTCAAGTGAAGATGATTTAACCGGTCTCGTACGGATGAGGAGTGTTTTATCCGTGAAATGGATTTTTCATTCCTCAAAATCGACCAACCGGTGAGAAAATGGAATTAATGGATACAGTTTGCTACAATTGGTTGCTTAAACAACCAGATAATTAACCAACCAGAAAAGTCAAAACTTTGGTCACGTGATATTATGTTTGTTTCATTGTTTCCACTGTTAGAATCATTCACGCATTCTAACAATGTAAGGCATTATCGCACATGGGGATATCACACACACACACCATTTCTTCAATAATTAACAGATGCTAATCTATAGATAGGAATTATAAATAATAAAAACCATTCGAATTAAAGAATGGCAACTTCGAAAGAGAATTCTCGACAATGCTATCAAAGGGCGTTAACCGAAGAACCACCAAATAGACAGAGAAGAGGGGGAGACGCATCAGGGACGTTGCAATTAAGCATCGATTTCTACCGTCTGTATTTTTCGGTGACTTTGTGGTGGCTGTGAAAGGCATAGCCTCGTTGTCATGGAAACTGATGTCTGTCTGGAAGTCGGGAGGGAGGGCGAATGGCTTGAGGAGTTAGCAAAAGCGTCTCGCATCGCCACAAAGGACTGGACACAATATTGGAGGAAGGGGATAGGGAATGGATGGGAGTCTACAAGAGCATCAAGCCCATCGAAAATATGCCCTAATCCAATGAAAAGTTAAGCCTACATATTGCTGTTATTTCCATCATACGAGAGATATAATGCAATTCCGGTCCCTAGTAAGTTGATTACAGAGGGAATGTTCGTGCGGTTTATGCAAAGTAATAACTTTAGTCCTAAAATGTCCACCAGTAATAATTTATCGTCCTCGTTGTTCCAGATTAGGATGTTGTTAGGATATTCATGCAGACTCGCCAGTGTTCTGTTACCCTAGTTGTACTCGCGTGTAGGTGGCGTCACTTGATTAATAATTGTGGCTTTCGAGTAGTGTTTTAGAATTATTTAGATTCATCTATTAAAAACGAACAGACAACGGTAGTTGTTGAGAACAAAGCAAAACCCACACGTTTATATAAATTTAAATCATCACAAGGATTCCCCAACTCATAGTTATATATATAAATCCACTATACTTTCCGTATCACGTGGTATAGCACGTAATCCATCTCATCGACTGAAGCAGTACGAATTTCGATATGAGAAAAATTTAGCAAACCATTTTTCCCAATATTTGTTCACAGTTTGTTTTGTAATCCCTACTCACTGAAGAGCACGAAAAAAAAAACTATCTCTTTAGAGATAAATGAATACGCAGTTTTGTTATTAGATTGGTCTTGTAAGTGAAAAACAAATACTTCTCATAGTACTTCATCCAGAAAAAGTGATTGAATGATCTTGAAGGAAAAGAAACAATTATAGTACAAAAACCAATTTAATTAACGAGCTAATTCAATTGGGACATAACCCATTTTGTGAATAGGTATGGATTAAGATTTTTTTCAACTTATTAATACCAATCTGAGCTTATATTTGGCAGAGATCTTAGGCGTGACTTCGTTTCTCGATCATTTCTTAAAATGGAAAACTTCATTTAAAATAATGTATCGTTTTCGAAAGTATTCTCTCTCTCTGTCTGTCTCTCTTATTATCTAAATAATAAATACACCATTGGGTGGAAAAAAAACTTTTATGTATAAAGTGTTTTCATATTACTTTTCACAATACCTTGACTTCTTTAATTTTAATTCCATCTCGGACTGTTTATTTTAATGACTTCGAAATAACTGTAAGAATTCTATTTAATTATATCAGCATTCTATATATTTTTTAATTAAAGGAATTAATTTTAAAGACAAGAGCTACAGCAGTATCTTCTTGCACTTTTAAAAACTCCAAAATTCCAGCAAAAAAACATTAATATTTGATATTCCCTGTATAGAATCTCGCTATAATCTCAAACTAATCCGCTGCTTCCCTAATATGGGCTTACGACTAATCCTTATTAACTATGACTATTTATGAAAATACCCTCCAAATACATTTGCAATTATATTTTATAAAAAAAAACGCCGAACATGCTTAGAATTTGATATAACTGAATTTAAATAATACTTATTTATTCAAGAAAATAAACTTTTTTGGATTCTTCATATACATCTCAATACACTTATATGGATGGCTTCGACATACACATACACGAAAAAAAAAAAAAAATGGGGGGGGGGGGGACAGTCACTTGCAAGCATCTGAAATTTCCGTAGAACCGATAACAGAGTTTTCCGCCCTAATCTCGCAATGTGTAAATACCACTTGACACTCTGGTAATTGTAACCACTCCGATAAGAGAGAGATCACTGTCCACCTAGTTAGATGTTGCAACGCTTAGGTACTTATCAAAGAAGAGCTTCTTGCACGTTCAGAAGCCAATTCCCTTCTCCATTCCCACCAAAATAAGCAAATAAAAGTTCACCATGTATATCCCACACACAGAGAGAGAGAAAACGACCACCATAGAACATATTCACCTCACCATTAAAAAAAAAAAAAAAGACTGCTTCAATGAGACCATCTCCATTTTATTAATTCGTTAAGATTATATTCACCTTACAGTTTTGAATATTTATAACATCGTACTAAATCAAGCAGTTTATTATTTCCGTCATAAGTTTTTTTAATCTGTCGTCTCAATTTTAATTGTAACTCATTCTAATTAACCTTGCAAATTATCGTCGAATCTTTATATCTAATACAGTAATCAGAATTCTGTATCTAAGTCTTCGTAGAAAAGGTTTGGCTTTCGTTCTAAGATTCTCTTATGCGGAACAAACTAAACAAAGATTTATGAATGAAGATGTGGATAATGGAATCAGTTCTGTATTTAGGGAGGAGGATCCACAGAAGTAGTTTTTTAATATATTTACTAATAACCTATAATTATATAAAATATTTCTCAGTTTCAAAAATCATTTTTTTTTTAATTTCCGATGTTCTTTTGTATCACAAATAAATAACTACTATTTATTTATTATTTAATTAGTTTTTGATTATTTGTTAATTAAATAATTGTTATTTCTATATTGCATGTTTTTAGAATAAATAATCCCAGAGGTAAGTTACTACTTGAAAAAAAAACAACAAAAAAACTGGAGAACCTTTATTAGTTATAAAATAAGATAAGAAAAATTTATTTCGTAATTCAGAAAATCTCATCCTGTCAATAAACTTCCCTTTGTTTAATGCTCTCAAGTTCACGTTTATTAGATTTAAGAGAAAAAATAAATAAAAATAAACGCAAGATATTCAGCATTTTCACCGTAAGTGAAAAAATGTCTGTAACATATTCATTTATTTTCATTCAAGGCAAATATATTTTCTTGTATGTATATTTATTAAATTATCATCATCATCTTTTCGCTGTCATTTTTCTTCAAACAGGTGTTTTGCTAATCTTTCATTTCCCATTCTGTTTAAGATACAATACCATTTGAGATTTATTTCACCCACACTTTCTTAAATGCTAATAATGTCAAGTTCCTTTCTATCTTCATTTTTGATATGGATCTATCATCAGAGCCATCTAATTATTCCTCTAGTTCTCCCAACATCTCGCATATTGGTATTCTCTAGTCTTGGTTACTGTTTTATACTAATTCAACTCTCCAATTCTCGTGTTGCAAGTAGTTACATGATCTGGTGTCTAGTTGATTTCTTTCCTTCAAATTATTATTTATAATTAAAGTGGAATGAAATACGCGAAGTGACCCGTTCCACTTGAAATTACATGGTAGATGACAAGTAATGATTTTTATAATCGCTATTATTACTAAAATTTTCTTTTAAAATTATTTTTCTTTTCACTTAGATATTTAAAAAAAAAACGCGAATACTGTATTTAAATATGGCTTATTGTGCTTTTGAAAATTTTACAAGGATTAGTCTAAGTGTATTTTTCATGTCTTCAGAAATATGCCATCGTTTCTGGGAAAGCACACCACAACGGTCAACCCAATCTGCATTACAAGGACACCAGTGAGTGACGGCAAATATTTGGTTCCTTTTTGAGACATCAAATGACTTCATTTTGAACGGAATAAATCATTTCAAAATTATTTTTGTTTTATCGGATTCTAATTTTAATAATTATAGTACACAGAAATATATTTCATAAAATATTTAATTTGTAATATTTAAAACTGAAAATTGATACAAATACATATTGTGTAAACTTATTTCTTATTTCTCATAATACTCAAAACATTTTATGTTTTTCAAAATTTATAAGCACACTTACCAAGAACTTGTAAAAAAAATAGCAAACAAGTCACGTCACTTATGTTATCGGTGACCTAATAAAGGCGAATTTTGAAAGCTGTAACCCATATTTGAATAAATAGGGTATCATCTCATCTTTTTTTTAGTAGTAATCTTGCGAAATTTTGAGATGGACACACACACACACACACACACACACACACACACACACACACTCTTCTACAATATATTTAATTTTGCTTTCAAAATATCTCAAATTTTTTTTAGTTTGTCTTTTTTATTCAAGACTACCAACTTTCGGAATTTTAATTTTAGCTATTATTAGCAAAAAAATAGTTTATATATATAAAATAAAAATTCACCTTTGCAATTGATTGATTATAAAAAATACAAAATTAGAGAATCAACAGCAATACATGATTTTCATCACTTTCATCCCATTCTAACATCACCATCCTGCTTATTAAGGTCTAAAATAGCATGAAAATGGCTTTTTCTTATATTATTATTATTTTGTCTAAAACAGGGTGTGCAACTTGTTTGACCTAGAACATCGTATATATATATATATATATATATATATATCGAAATAAAACTATTAAATAATTTATAAATTATTATCTATAAATTACCTTAAATTATCATTGCGTTAAATGCGTACTTTTTATTGTTTGTTAAAATCTTCAAAGAGAATGTACATTTTAGTAGGCTAGGATAGAAAATCAACAGAATTTAAACTGTCATCGAATAGTTCGATTTTCTTTCATGGTAGTAGGTTTCCTGTTTATGTCAATCCTAATTTCTAGGTAGGAGATGATCTTTATCACCTGGTACAAATACTATCTTGTCTGAAGCGAGTAAAACTGTTTGATCTCTAGAGGAGGAATACGAACTCTATTTTTTATTTTATTTAGTTATTTATTTATTTTTTGCAAGCAGTGTGAATGATGGTCTTCAAAATATGTAATATGTTATACAGACATAGCGTCGACTAAACTCAGAATATAGCACTAAAATTCCACCGGCTATCCTAGAATCAAATAATGCCATATGAAATTTCTCCTCCAATGTTGATGTGACTGAAAGGAATAATCCGGATCGTGGTATAAAGGCATGTTGTTTTGATACTTTTTTTTTTTTAAACATGAGACCACTATACCTAAGAGTTTGTCACTACATTGCAGTTCAAACTTTACTCCAACATTACAAAAAATGAAGCAAAAATCTTAATGGAAGCTATTCGGATTGAAAACCTATGATATAAAGCAAAATAAAATCCACAAAACAAAATAGAACCCATAATATCCAATGAAAATGATGTATGTCACCACTACTACCATCGCTACCACAACTTCTATTCATTCAAACGGTCAATACATCCACGGATTCAATCCAAAAATGCAACGCTACTCATTCATGTGAACCCTCAAATTCGTTATAGCTGCTCAAAAATGTCAAGCCTATTCTGTCGAATTATTATTCTTCCCTTAGCTGACCCATCATTCTTCAAGATATGCAGATTGTACTGATCTTCGATTTTATGCAAACTATTTCCAGAGTAAGATAATGTTTCTTGGCGTCTCAATATCAATACCTTAAACTATATTCCTTTTCTGATTCATTTTCTATAAATGACTTAATTCAGATAGTGCATTCACCTAATGGCATATCATTTAATCATTACCAAGTGCCAAACACAACCAAGTATTTCCTTACCAGTCTGAAGATACTGTAGATGTCAATTCCCCATTAAGAAAATTATATATATATATATATATATATATATATATAATTTTCCCAAGTAAGCAAACAGACAAACAAGTCAGTTTGCGCCTGCAAGTGTTGCAAGTCTAGCAACACTTGACTTGTTTGTCTGTTTGCTTACTTGGGAAAATGGAGTAAAACCAGGTTTAAAATAGCTTGGTATCTTTAACATATTATACTCAAGGTAAAATACTTTCTACACACATACACACACACACACACACACACACACACACATATATATATATATATATATATATATAATAGAAAAAAAAAATCCTCGATGGAAATTACATAAAACAAAAGTTACTAGCAGAGCTGGGGAAAATACTATAAAATTTACTTCAGACATTGGTTTTCAAAACTGTTCCCAGTATCCAACTTCCTAATTTTCTAGTTTTAGTGCTTTTTTTTTTTTTTACTAGCTCTGGTTGCTAGAATGAATGTAAAAATTTATTTTAGGTCATTTTCAACTTATCTAAAATCAATGTATTACATGATGCAAAATATACACTTTTTTTTCCCCTGTAAGTCAACACCATAGCTATTTTCAAGGATTCTTCATCTCTGACAAACTCAAGGATGGATCTCTGCTAGGGTTCCATGTTTGAGTCTTCCTCCCACTTAAAACAAAATATTTAGACCCGCTTCCCACTTAAATGGAAGAATAAAGTCAATACTTATTTTAAAAACTGACATTAACACTATAAGATCAAATTCGTCGAAGCAAAATGCATATTTTTGTAATAAAATCTGCTATGTATTCACTATACTGAAATATGTATGTACGTTTCCTTGAATAAACTGAAATTTTATGTCCTCACGAATGCATCTTGAATTTGACGTTTTTCATTGTATATTAAGTTATTACAATATATATATATATACATACCCTTAATATTACCCTTAATTAATTAATATTTACCCTTAATGCAAAGCACATCTCCTGGAGGAGATGTATGATGCTTTGTATTAAAGGCAAGGGGCCACTACCCAGACTGGGTTCGACCTTTATGAGGTCTCATCAGTGGGAGCCAGGCTAAGAAATACTAAGTTTTAAGTAATACAGAGCTTATAAATATTTTACCAACACACGTTACCATAAGGTGCTTTGACCTTATTAAATAAAAATCTCAGGATGAGAGATAGATGTAGAAAGTTTTGTTTGCTTACTTGGTAAATGGATTAAAACCAGGTTTAAAATAGCTTGGTATTTTTAATATATATTATACCCAAGGTAAAAAACTTTTACATCTATCTCTCATCGTGAGATTTTTATTTAATAAGGTCAAAGCACCTTATGGTAACTTGTTTTGGTAAAATATTTATAAGCTCTGTATTACTTAAACCTTGGTATTTCTAAGCCTGGCTCCCACTAATGAGACCTCAATACAGGTCGAAACCGGTCTGGGTAGTGGCCCCGTGACTTTAATGCATAGTATCATACATCTCCTCAAGAAGATGTGCTTTGCATTAAGGGTAAATATTAAGAATAGTGATCAGAGCTTATTCCACCTTTACCACGAGTTGCCTAAGACTTGCACTACGTACGGGTCACCCAGACTTGCAGGCGCAAACTTGACTTACTTGGGAAATGGATTAAAACCAGGTTTAAAATAAACTTTCTTCATATATATATATATATATATATATTATGAATTTTTATAACACATTATTAAAATATTAAAAATGATGATTATACAGTTCTTATTTACAAAACTAATACACACACACACACACACAATAATAATATTTACAATAATAATAATAATGACAGAATGCCATGTTGATATTCCAAAACATCTCGAATAATATTTCCAACATTTAACATTGAAAAATATTTATTGCAGATTTCACGAACAGCTATTTCTGTGTTAATATATTTTGTAGCAGCAATTTATCAAGAGTTGATATTTTTTCCTGACAAAGGCTTTGCAGATCAATTAGATTTTACTTAGCTGAGTCAATGCATCTCCACAGGTAATTAACTTATTTATTCAAACACCATCATTTATTCTGAGTTCTATTTTGAGAAAAGTACTAGATGATTATAGGATTGTTTTTTAATTTGTTTTATCTAAATTATTTGCGATCGGAGAAAATAGTTGCAAACTATAATTAGCATTGCAAGTCCTTTAACACGTTGTTAACTGACAAAGGGATTAGAAGATTTCTAGTTTTGTTCTTCCTCACTGAACCAGTTTCGCAATTTTTAAGTCACGGTACATTTAGACCCAAGCGTCATCAAACTGTCTGTATTTAGCGTTGGCAATATTTAATGACATGTTAAAATGCTTCGTGAGTAAAAAGAAAAAAAAAAGTGTTAAGTTTCCCGAGTTTAAAAGGTGACTTGAACTACTGAGGTGTTTCTTATTCTTATTTCATGCCAGTTTCCACTTATGAAAGGTTATAAACCTATCGAACTTTTCAATACATTGGTGGGGGGGGGTGATTAAGGGTAGAAAGATTTACATGAAATGTTAGACATATTTAGACGTGTATTCAGACAATTTTCAGCATTAGAAAAAGTAATAAAAATCAAGCAAAAAGTTTATCAATATCCCAATGTAACATAATACTATTAAGCCTACTTTTGTCATTTCGATATTTTTAGTAAGAGAGTTCGGAATACGTTTTTAATAATATATGAAAGCTTAGAACTGAAAAATACATGAGGGGGTAAAATAACCGAATAACAGAACAAAAGTTTAAAATGGCAATCATACATGCATCCTCGATTCCAAGAATATAAAATATATACAGTAATAAGTGTTATGTAGTAAATTAAACTCTTAGAATTTAGAAAACAAATAAACATCCAATCATCCTAAAAATACTTCATAATGTGCCATAAAAAATATCATGATTTAAATCGTTAATATATTTGTACAACTGAATGGCCTAATAGAAATGATATTCATCGAAGCCTTAATGTCATTGTCTGTGGCAGTTGTTTATTTATATTATTAATTTGTGATTCTTCTAATGTCTTCGTAGCAATAACGAGCCTTCAGCACGCAATGTGAAATATGTATTGTTGTTGAACTCTTACATCTAAGATACGTATGAAGTACATAATTGTGTCACCATAGCCAGTCTGAAAAAGATAGGGTCAAGACTACATGAAACAAGTAGCCGAGACCTGGTACAGGCTCTTATTTTATACAAATACAGCATATCGTTGGCTGCGGGCGAGGGCAATGCCCTTTTAGCAACAGGACAGATGAGAAGGTGTATGTGTGAAGTGGCAGGGTCGAGGAAGGATGAGGAGGGGAAGAACACACGATAACATTACCAATAGTTTCACGAAACTGTTCTCTATCAAAAACCACGATCACATACAGAAGAAAAATGGGAGCAGCTTAGGTTGTTCGTTAATAATGACGTAGCGGACAATCTCCACGCAATCGGGTCACTTAACTAAGCCTTAATCGCACTTAAAAATCAAAAGATAGCTTTTAGACAATGATCTTCTCTTTTTTTTAAATTTTTTTTATTTAGCGAAAACGAACAACTGTGTATAAACCACTTATCCAGTGAACCTTGACAATCCGTGCCGTTATTGGGGAAATATTTCGAGAGTTAGTTAACCTTGAACACTGCGGGAATGTGTCTACCTCCGATGGTTGTGAGCTATTCCTACACTCGGTGCTCTCTTCGTTCGCTCGCTCACACACACGCACACACCGATTCCGGGTCACAGTCATCCGACATGCTGCCTCTTCCATATATGGTCATCAAGCAATCCCGCCCTCTCATTGGCTACAAGAGCCGGCGTTTCCCTCAGACGATGTCGTATATGGTTATAACATCGCCCCAGGCGACCAATGAGCTAACAGAACGACTTCCTAATTAGCTTCTCCGTTCACAAGGTGGTTTCACGTCCTACCATATATGGTAAAGTGTCCCGTCCGACCGAACTGTTTCCTGTGGTCGAGATACATGTGGGATAAAAGCCGGCATCCTCCGTTCAGTAGGTACAGTTTTTCCGCTGTAGCAACAGTAGCCAGCTGTCAGGATATTACCTCTTGTAAGTGTGCTTCTTCTATTCTTTGTTACGGTGTTTTGCACCGCGGTCGGTAAGTCCTGTGTGGTAGCTTTGAAAGTTAATTTTTATTCGGCGATTATTGGCGAAAATTGTGCGTGTAACGTGTAATAATTTTGTGCAGTTGGAATAAGTGAATGGAAATGTGAAACTTCTCATTCCTAAGCTATAACACAAAGACGAGAAAAAAAAAAAAGGAATATTTTGAGGCAAATATGAGAAGCTGGTAGTTTCCAATTTATGGCAATGGAATTGCATTTTGCAACTAAACTGCCCTCGCTTAGTGTGACAACTGCAAAGGGCGTTTCCATAGTTACCTAATATTAAAGTGCATTATTATAGATTTATTAACTCTACAACGATTATTTATGGAAATTTTATCGCTTAAAAGTAATCTAAATGGCTAAATTCTACTATGTACTTACCAAGTTTAGAAAATTGTGGATAAAAGCGAATTGTGAGATTTCTTTAGCTTTCTTTTTATTTCTAGGCTAAAAATCTTATAGAATACTAAAAGTAAAGATTCGAACGATTTATTCAATCTTCTCTTAATGAGAAAAGGGTGTGGCACTTAAGTGAAATACTGTACCCCTCTTGTTATTGTTACCTGCATAAAAAATCACATAGGAACTTAAATATAAGAACTATTGTAAATGCAAGATGTGTTTTTAAGTTTAATTCTGACATTCTGATCTTTTCTTTTTTGACAGCGCTCCCACTTAACATCTTACTAACGCAATCATGTGTGACGACGATGTTGCTGCCCTTGTTGTAGACAATGGTTCCGGTATGTGCAAAGCCGGTTTTGCTGGAGATGATGCTCCACGTGCAGTATTTCCTTCAATTGTGGGCCGTCCAAGGCATCAGGTAAGAATTTAGATTTTAGACTATATACTGTAATCGCATGCCTAAAAACTTAACGAAATAACCACATACTGGGTGTGGCAGAACTATGAAGGAAAGTTGGGTGGGGTACCTGAAACCCCTATCGCCTTCTATGGTGATAATCGCTGCGTTCGGCAAGTTTTTGCCCTCCTTTAATGGGTATAGCCGTTCTGAATAGTTATTTCTCTTCTTAATTCAAAAAAATTTTTTTTCATTAATACAAAACTTTTAAAATCTAATTTAACTTCTTCCTTTTTAGCCTAAAATGACTTATTTCGGCAAAGTACTTTCATTCACGTACTGTATAAGTGATTATCGTTAGGTTTATTTAGTATTCAAGGAAATTAAACCCTTAGAAGGGAAAAAAAAAATGCGACGGTGGGGGAGAGAGATTGCTACATAAAGAGGTAATCCAGTTTTTTTTTACCGTACAAAAAGTGGAAACTAGGAAGTCACTTTAAACGTTCAGGGAATATTTCAGTAAAAATTAGTTGAAGTCGGGAAAAAAAATCTTTTTGTAGAAAGTCGCTTTAAAATGATTACTAAGAAATCATTTGATTTTACTTGAAGGATACAACAAGTAAAATCGAATGATTTCTTAATGGTAATCTTTCATTTTAAAGTGTCTTTCTACAAAACTTTTTTTTTTTTTTTTCCCATTTCAACTTAATTTTTACTGAAATTATTCCCTGAATGTTTAAAGTGACTTGCAAGTTTCCACTTTTTATACGGTTTTGGAAAAAAACTAGATTGCCTCTTCATGTGGCTATCTCCCTCCCCCGACACACACAGTCGCAATTTTTTCCCCCTTGCATAATGTATTCCAAGCCCAAATTCGATAGCCTTTCTAGACTTAACTATAGCAAGTCTCTTTACTAGCAAATAAAACTCAATTTAAATCTAGATTAGATTTTGCTCAATCTATGTCCAGAGCGGTGTGATAATACAGGCTTATTCTGTTTGCAGGGTGTCATGGTCGGTATGGGCCAGAAGGATAGCTACGTAGGTGACGAAGCCCAGAGCAAGAGGGGTATCCTGACTTTGAAATACCCCATCGAGCACGGTATCGTAACCAACTGGGATGACATGGAAAAGATCTGGCACCATACCTTCTACAATGAACTTCGAGTTGCTCCAGAGGAACACCCTGTTCTCCTTACGGAAGCTCCTCTGAATCCAAAGGCCAACCGTGAAAAGATGACCCAAATAATGTTCGAAACCTTCAATACCCCCGCCATGTATGTGGCTATCCAAGCTGTCTTGTCTCTATACGCCTCCGGTCGTACTACAGGTATCGTCTTGGATTCAGGAGATGGCGTTTCCCATACTGTACCAATTTATGAAGGTTATGCACTTCCACATGCTATCCTCCGTCTTGACTTGGCAGGTCGTGACCTCACAGACTACCTAATGAAAATCCTTACGGAAAGAGGCTACTCCTTCACTACAACGGGTAAGTTTTTAATTTATTTTGGATTCAGTACAGCTGAATTTTAGATTAGATCAGAGTACAAAAATTATGTTTTTAAAATAGCTTGATAGCTAAATCTAAAGCATTTATTGTTTCTACAATAAACTACCGATAGTAAACCTATCGGAAGTAACATAAGAAACTTAGTGTAAAAATTGTGCCTATTTCAAATTAAATTACTGGCTTACGACAGAGCATTTTTTTATTATATATTAACTCCTCAAAATTAATGTTTAAGCCTTAAATTTCCCATTACTTTTTCTCTTTAGCAAATAAGTAATTTTCTTAATGAATATTTTACGTAAGCCTAATTAGTCTCCTATAGCATACTAGGTCCAAAGGACCCATAACTTTCCTTGTCAGAGCTAAGTGCAATAATTTTCCTGCTTGATGCAACTTTATTTTAAGACCATATTAAAATACTCCAGATGCATTAACCATTTTTTCTCCTCCCAACAGCTGAAAGAGAAATCGTCCGCGACATCAAAGAAAAGCTGTGTTACGTTGCTCTCGACTTCGAGCAAGAAATGGCTACTGCTGCTTCATCCTCTTCTCTGGAGAAGTCCTATGAACTTCCTGATGGCCAAGTCATCACCATTGGTAACGAAAGGTTTAGATGTCCCGAAGCTTTGTTCCAACCATCCTTCTTGGGTATGGAATCCTGTGGTATCCATGAGACAACTTACAACTCCATCATGAAATGCGATGTCGATATCCGTAAGGATCTGTACGCCAATACCGTATTGTCTGGAGGCACTACAATGTACCCAGGTATCGCTGACAGAATGCAGAAGGAAATCACTGCCCTAGCACCCAGTACAATGAAAATCAAGATCATTGCTCCACCAGAGAGAAAGTACTCCGTCTGGATCGGAGGTTCCATCTTGGCTTCTCTATCCACCTTCCAACAAATGTGGATTTCTAAGCAAGAGTATGACGAATCCGGACCCAGCATCGTCCACCGCAAATGTTTCTAAATAACCATTTAACCGTTAACTCAAGGACTTCATCTGCGCCATCAATAAACCAGTGGCCGTTGGCTTCCAAAGAAAATATTGCCACTAACTGGACTATGAAAGATGGCCGAACAACGCCTATGTTAGGCTTAACTGTGTTAATTGTGCTTTCTTGAATCCAAGTTCTTTTTATATTCACATATTTATACAAAAAAAATTGTATTGTTTCAGCAAATTTCTTTTCGTTGCAGCACTTTGAATACTGTACAGAAAATCTAGCGTTTAAAGCACATTGTGAAAATATTTGTATTTATATTGTGTTGTATGCTATGTGGAATAACAGGTTTTGTTAGATGAGAATTGGTTTTTGAGTCATTACTGAATTTCAAACATGCATGATTAATCCTTTTTATAGTTTTAAGGAAACTAAAATTTTAATAATTAAACTAATCTTTTTACTACTCAAATTTTAACTAAATAGCAACAAAATGAATTATTCATAAACTAAAAATGGAGTAACCTTTTCATTCCAAATGGAAAGATTTTTTTTTTCTTTCCTATCACTGCTTAGTTTAAGATGGACAAAAATTTCGTGCCACTTGCGTGAGCCTTAACAGATAGTTTCACTTATGGAAGTAAGTGAATTAAAACAAAAAAAAAAACGATTAATTAATCGCATGCTCTTAGAACTCTTCCAAATGAAAAGCAATATTATTACTCCATCAGACAGAAAGTACTCCGTCTGGATCGGAGGTTCTATCTTGGTCTAGTTAATCCTTATTACAATAACAAGCATATTGTAAGGATTAACTAGACCAAGAGTATCCCAAAGTGAGTAAATATATACGATCATACTGTAGTTTGGTTTTCTCCCCCCCCTGGGGAAATAGCAAAAATATTTAAGTGAGACTAGACTAAAGCTACCGTTCTAGTCAGCTATTATTACCGTAATTAACAGTGATAGCAAATGAACTGAAATCTATTTTTCAGTTTGAAAAATATTTTTAATTTAATAAACGTGTATATTAACGCCAAATATTTTAGTGGTTTCAAGTTCATAAAACTAGTTGACTTTACAGCATTGTAGGTCGGTTATCCAGAAAAGCTATCTTTCGGTAAATGTCAGCCTTAAACTTCGCCTTTCTTACACACTAGACTAGATAGATTTCTAATGTGTAAGATAAGAAATTCTACCCTTCCAAAATTTAAGTGAATGTTCAAACGCCAATAATTCCTATGTTTAAGTCATAGCTTAAAAAAATGTAACTGGTTTGCGCCAGTCACCGTAGAAATTGAAAGAGCATCCAGACCATGACATTTTGTGGAAGAGTGCATGTGGTACCAGGAAAAGCAGCCTAGTTTCTGACAAGTGTACGTGTGAAAGCCTAAAATAAAATATAGTTTCACAAAAGAACTGCCAAGGTGCATATGTAAGTCGGTGTGTTTAAAAAAAAAAAATATAGTTTCACAAAAGAACTGCCAAGGTGCATATGTAAGTCGGTGTGTTTAAAAAAAAAAAAATCGCCGTAATCATGTGCGAGTTTCTCATAACCTGAAGGAAAAGTAAGTCAAACATAATAATGTACTCTTATGTTTGACTGCCACATACAATTTAAGAACCGCTGGTCTATCCCCAGTGGACTTTTAAACAGCGAAACCATACTTCTTTCCCCCCTGCAGAACCTGGAATAGAATATTTTTCTGAAGGATTATGAATCAAATTTACTGTAAAAAGTAATCGAGATGACATAGTACACTTTTTTCCCCAGAAACATTGTATGGGGGGGAACTAAAAGTTTCCGCGGAGCACAGCTGAAGCACCGGTCTAGACGTACCTATATATATTAATGAGTCTAATTACGACAGTTCAGTCTTTTAGTGATTGATACTGCAATATGCAATAAAGCGGAACTGTAACGATCTCGCCCTAATGAAATGATATTACTAATATTATTTCTGATTAGTGTGAGTGTTGCCTTGGTGAAAGAACACGCTGCTGACGTGATTGGCTAAATAAATGGATGGCGTCTCTCAAACTTGCATTCTGTCGCCTTTTCAACAATTATATAAATTATTTCAACAATTACATATCTTAGCATCCGAGAAATTTCTGGCACATAACATACTGATATGCTGTCCACCTGTGAAGTGCTAGGGCCTCGCGAAAAAATGTTTAGAATGAAATTTAATGAATGCTACGTATAAGACTACAATACAATTAATTTCACTTCTGTTACAGTTTACGCTTGTAATGTAATTCAAATGACATCCGATATTATGTACGAAAAAAAAACTGCGAATCTTATTTACTATACTAACTTACATTTTCAAAAACAAAATGTTTAAGCGATCTTGTTATGTTATTTCCCAGTTCATCACTTGGTTTACATGTTGGCAGCGGTGTTCTTAGCAAACAGAACGTGTTAGATGTTAAACGAGTCTCATGGGAAGGGGGGGGGGGGCTTACTGCAGGATTTTAAATTTCAAGCACTGAAAGTGAGTTGATAAGATGAAATCCAGTGAAAGAGGGGTGGGAGGGGGGAATGCCACTTCTGAATAAATAAATATAAGTCACTTTCTCCTACGTCTTGATTGGTTTGCAACGGTATTTTTGTTGCAATAACCTTCATTTGAAAGTAAACCTAAGTATAGAGAGAGCAGATATTCCACTATTGATTGAAAATTTATACGATGTACGTCAGAGTTGCCGAGGCTATGAGAGGAATGCATTGTCTTTGTATGCTCTATGGCTGGTTTGTCTTTTGCAAGGGAAAAGAACCCTGTCGACTTCGTATCAGATCAATTAATTCTGGATTCCTTATATTACTCTTGTTTCGACTCGAAGTGTTTTATTATAGAGAAATTTTTTTGATATTACAAGAATTCAAACAAGCTCGAAACAATCTTAGTCTTATTTATATTCTATGGTTAATATTTAACTGTGTTATATAACGACTCGAAGTGTTTTAATTTATTTTTATTAATTTCCTGAGCGCCCTTAGTTCAATCGATTTCGATGATAGCCTTAGTTTGAAAGACGGATTCGAATCTCATCTAGCATGCGAACATGCGAATAATAATCTTTATCGGGGATTTTCAGCTAAAGGTGAGCAAGCCGATCTCATACGGAGGGCGACCAGTGCTTTTACTCCCAGAAACTCGTTTTTTTGTTCATCCTGCAATACAATAAATACAATATAGGTAAGCTGGCCAGGAAAACGCACGCAAATCATAGCCATAATACACTATGCAGATAGGATTAATCAAGTTTCAAAGAAACTTTCTTGGCTTTGGCAGGCCTTTCAGTCAGCCTAATTGGCAAAGAGGAAAATGGGAATTTATTCATTAATTTTTGAAGAGTATAGACCTCTCAGTCCCCCCCCCCCCGCAAAAAATAACTGATCAGTTATTTGCGCCCTTCGATTGGAAAAGATCTGGGTTCGATTCTCGTCGTGGCAAGGGGAATTCTAAACCCTGTTACCAAAAAAAAAGCCCATACATATATATATTATGTATTGGCTTTTTCAGTTGAAGGTGAATTAGCCGATCTCATGCGGTGGTAACAGGGTTTTTTCCTTCCGGAAACTCGGGTTTTTCATCCCGCGTACAGACAAATCGGCCTTCAGAACACATGCAATTTACAGACAAAAATTACTGTTGTTGGTGATGGACGATAGATGGCGTTGATGGTAGTAGTGGAGAGGATTAGATGTATTTAACGAAGTAGAGTAGTGTGTGCCCTCCCACGATAAGTCCTTGGACTCCCTGGAGGTGTCACGTAATAATATGTTAATTACTGGCTTAATTTATTGGCCTGGCTGACTAAGTGTACTAGCGTCTTTGCCAAGGTGTGGATTCAAATCCTCTGATGTGATATAGTTGTTTCTGTTTGTCATTAGATGACATAATTTTCATCGCTAGGTGAAAGATAACTACTAGAGGCCAGACACGACATGAGAAAAAAAAAAAGAATCAATTTTTTCTCTGTAGGAAGGTATCTAACTCTTTGTTCGCCCATGGCACTATAGGCTTAAAAATCTCTTGTGGGTGGAATCACATATAAAATAAAATATGAGATTTAGCATTAACCTCTCTACAAACATATATTATAGAGATACATATAAAGTTCTTAATAAAAAGTTTGTAATTTTTGCTATGCCTACAAAGCTCCGTAATGTGAAGACAGTAATAATTTAAACACGAGTAATGAAAGTAATCAGAAGCCCTAAAAAAAAATATATATATATATATATAATTATTTTATTATATTTTATATAGAGGGTTTATAGCGGATCGGATCCGCTATAAAATCTAAAAGCTAGTTTCGGAGTAGCTATTCTAAACTTTTATTTACTTTTTTTTTTTTTTAAATTGCATATTTAATGATAAACAAAGAAATTAAAAATGACAAGTTTCTAGATGATGATTTGTAAACAACACAAGAAAAGAAAAATATCAAAGAAAATGTTATTGTAAAGAAACTGTCCTCAGAAACTGAGGTTCTTTTATATGTCATTTATTTTTCACTCTCTCGAACACACATGACAGGAAGCGAATCTTATCTTTTATGTATTTGGGCTTTTCTCACTTGTCTTATTCAACGAATAGTTTCACGTAGTAATAACACTTCGAGTCCCCTAAATGAGGAGCGGGGAAGGGGGAAAACAGAATAAAATACGGAAATGAGAAATTTTTCTCTCTCTAAAGCATCGTGTAGTTTTTGAAGATGCATTAGAGGTGCAGGTGGTTATTGCAAGCATGAAGTGAGAAAGACAAAAACAACGCGGTCATAGGGTTTTAACATACGACCGACTTCGTAAATAGGTGGGTTGGAAAATTGTTTGCTGTTGCAGTGAAATGAGACCGAGAATCAAAACCAAAGAGGAGCACACGAGAAAGTATTATAAAACATGAAGCGAAAAATAATAAACACGAATGTGTCTCTTTGTACATAGATTGACGTAAATCCAGTGCACACTTTTATACCAAAATTATATTTCGTATGGTGAAAGGCTTTTTTTACAAGAATGTAAATAACACCAAGAGCATAATTTTGGCACATTGCCAATGATAAGACCAATAAAAAAGAATTCAAGAATCACATGCTTAATTTTAATTGGTGAAAGATACACCATAAATGTACGATGGTCTTGAGATTTTGCGATTGCGCATTATTTCTATGATTTTAACGTCTGTTAAATGCAATTATTTTCTGTAAATTTTCATCAACGCTTTTCATACTAACCAATATATTTAATAAATGATTAAACATTTTAATTTATCCAAAACGTTCTCATTTATTTCATTCAAGATATATATTCATTTATAATAAATTTTAAATGTATGTTATTAGATAAATTATTTCAGGAATAAAAAAAAAAAAAGAAAGAAGTTAACTATTATGCAATAACAAAGATAATTTGAAAGATGAGCAGCTCCAACGTTATCAATCTACAAGGATAATAAATTCAATAAATTAAATTTAGAAAGACGTTGACATAAAAACATATCGGTTTATTATTGAAAGGAAAGTTAGTCATTTTGTAGGTGAGAATAATTAGTTAAATTATGGATTTATTTTTTATTTACTTTGCGATGAGTCTTTAGGCTCCATAGAGGTGTCAAGTAATAATAATAATATTTCATATTACACTTATTTCAATACAATATACATTACTGTATTGAACATTATTGTATACAACACAATATATAATACATTATTATTATTATGTGACACCTCCAGGGAGTCCAAAGACTCGTCGAGGGAGAGTGTGCCAACAGCATCGAACGATTGAACCCCTTCCAACTACTAAACGGGCTCAAACTTGCTTAACTTTTTGCGTGAGCCATTAAGTTAGAAATTTAAAAGTTGTAATTTTTTAAAATATCTTTGTGTGCTATTTTATGTTTAGTTTGGTTTCAAGTATAATTGTGTACTATCAAAAAACTGTAAGAACATCTTAGTTTTATTAAAATAAAATACATGCTAAGAAAACAGTAGGTCTATACTGTTTTCTGGAAAGCGTAGGGGAATGATTTTTTTTTTAACAAAAAAAAAGGGGGAATGAGTGTTGTTTAAAGAAGTTAGAAAACAACTGTGATATGGTAGAATTTATTGTTCAGTGATTTGCAAAAAACATAGCGTATAATCAAGTAGCGATGGAACAGAAACAATGCAAAGGTACGTGCGAACTATATGACCTATGAAAAACATGCATGAATACCCATTTTACAAATACTGATTTCCTAATCGCTCTCACATCAATTCTTGCAGAAATAATGGAATAAAGTCATCAACAGCCAACCTCTTCACTGTCTGGAGGCCTACCAATTAATTAAAGACCATCAGTATAGATTTCGCCATTCTCATTCCTCAGCATTCTAGCTAACATTACCCAAATTTGGACAAGAGCCAAGGAAAGATTTTAAAAACTCATGTAACTGCTCATTCCAGGGCCATTAAATCAGTTTGAAATAGAAACTTACTTGACAAGCTACAGTCGTACGATCTATCTCCTCCCCATTGCAGCTGAATCGTCAGTTTTTGATGCGATGGTTCACTAAGACGATGGTAGATAGATTCCATTTCTCATACTTCCCAACCAATACTGGAGTATTCGCGCTCTTTACAGAGCGCGAGTACTCTAGTATTCCTATTCCTCCTTTACACAGTGACCCTCCCTCCCTCCCTCTCGCTCTTTCTCTCTCTAATTTCAAATCTTTTTTTTTTTTTTTTTTTTTTTTGCTGATGACAATACACTCCAATCTTGACAAACCTTGTAATGGCTTAAATGTTCTAAGCTTCATGGGCTTCGATATCTCCAATGTCTTTTGCAATGTCAATTGCAGGCGATCAGTCCAAAAGACTGATCGTCTGCAATTTTGTTATTCTCCAGGGAGAAGAAAAACTCAGGTAATTTCAAAGTCATATTTCTTGTAAGAAGGATCTCACTTCATGATTTGAACGATGAGGTGACACGTTTCTACAGATTCTCCCCAGTTTTGTTAATAATAAAGTTACTCACGGTTTTTACTGATCATGTCTAATTGTTGTCATAAAGAATTCGATGGAATTAGCTTTCCTGCGTTGATCAAACTCAGAACATTGAAAAGTTTTGACTTTGGTTTATCATTATCATGATGATAATAATAATGATGATGAATTAAGAAAGATTTAGGTATCTTTCTTAAATTCGTTTTCGTTGAACAGTTTATCGAGGGTTTGTTAAGTTTCCTAGAAAAGTTCTATAACCTCCGAATTTACGAATAACGTTACCCGTATTCTGTCATCCACAGTCAGATATGGGCTTATTTCAGTTCTTATATCTGTGGCAATTGGAATTCTCCACATATTATTTTAATTTTTCGATCCTTTTGTTTATTTTGACTATTTTTTAAAATATTTATTCCTCCCATGTCTATACTAACCATTACTATTCTAACTAAAAATAAATAAATATTAAATTTATAAAAATCAAGTGGATATTAAATCTAGCATTATTTTAAAGCTGAATATAGAAACTATAAAAGTTTCGTATGAAATTTGACCAGAGAGCTTATGGGATTATACTTGCCGGACCTTATAGGAGACATGCCCGCTATGACAGCGTCCATATATTCGCCTCCTATTGGTCCATTTTTGATAAAGTTTCACTGGCCTGACAGATGTTTCAAACTTTGGTTTTCGTCAGAGACCAGGCAGAAACCTTAAGAGAGCAGAAACTATCAGTACTAAGGAATTTGAAACATCGGAGAGGTGTATTTTTTCGTAAGCGAACTCTCGGTTGGTGCGTAAAAGTATTTACTAAAATAAAGAGCCAAAAAGGCTTCACTTCGGCGACACAAAATTTTTTATAAATTTTGCATCGCCGAAGTGAAACCTTTATGGCTCTTTATTTTAGTAAATACTTTTATTAATTTAAATTTTATATTTATAAAATTTAAATGAAAAAAACCTCATGAAATCATAATTTTTTGCCGTTAGAGGGCGTAGTATAATGTTTACATCCAAAAGTACAGTACTGAGTTAAGCAACAGTTAGCACGAGATACCTTAAGAAATCTGATTGCTCCAAGGATGAACATACGTACATACATCACGAAAGAAAGAAATGTAAAGATCATAAAGTATAAGCGAAACGTTATTGTTACCATGACACTAAAATAAACAAATACCACATAGAAAGAACAGCTTATTTTATAGTGCCATAAAACTGTGCGTGACGTTCCAAACTATACAATATTAATAGTTATTCATTTCCAAGAAACGATAGCAAAGACTTGGTACACAAACACTGCGGATTGCTCCGAGATGAATACTAAACACCCATATTTTAACATTTGCGTCAGATATTCGGGTATGGAAATTCCTATTAACATTCTTAACTCCTTTTCGCTTCCTGTCAATCGAAAGATCCATTAAAAGATTGCCAATCTTCTTTTCTTCCCTCCTCCCCTTTATTTACGCTTCTGTACATGTTCGTCACGCATGATATAACTAGTTGACGATAAAGCGCTTAACTAACCATCCGTACCAACAAATACACCCCTGATGATATGATAAACTATGGATCGTAGATATTTCTTCCTACACCTGACATAGTTATGAAGATGCACTGGGTGTCTATACGAACACTGACATATGTATCGGATCTTACCCAGTGTGGCGGAAACGTCCCCTCAAAAAATCAGCGCACGGGGGGGGGGGGGATTCGAATAAAATAAAGTACAAAAAAAATTAATTACTTAATAATGATCAAAATTTTAATTATCATACAAATTAAAAATTCTAAATAAATAACATTAGTGAAAAACAAATTTATATTTATATCACCTTATTTCAGTTGTTGAAACTGAAATTTATAAAATTGAAAGTATTTATAAGACAAAAATATTTTTTTTTGAGGAATTAAGGGGCGATATTGAATTGTTTGCTGATGATGCAAAACTGGCAATCTACCTGACAGAGAATAGCTGATAAAGATGATGTAGATATCCTATAGGATGATTTAAATAAATTGGTATGTGAGCAAAGGATAATGATTGTCAATTTAATGTTGCAAAATGTAAGCTTATGCACTTTGGGTTGAAAAGGTTGCATATGGTGTATCATATTGACACAGAAATCAGATTTCAATGTCAGGTAGATTGCCAGAAATTGATGAGACTAGGGACTTAAAAAAAAATATTATTGTCATAAAAATACATTCAATTTCATAATAATAATAATAATAATAAACCTAAATATTTCTTAACCGTTTCCCATAATATTTATCAATTATCTCCTTAAAGTCTGGATGTTCCTATAATCTCGTTCCTCAAAATCTTGGAAAACTATTTTGAAACAGTATTGTCAAGTAAGTATTCGAAATGCTGGTTTTCTAACTAATATGCAGTGTAACATATATTTAGCTATCTGTAACAAATGATAGGGATATAAATTGTTTGGAAAGGCATGAAAAGTTGGATTTTGTCCGATTTTTTGAACCTTGACAAGTGTCACCAACGAAAGCAAGAAAAACACCCTCCGCGTTTTCCAATATTCGTCTATACTTTTCATGTAATTATCAACATAATCTTAAATGCAGTAACAATATTGCTAGAAGGTCACGCTAGTCATTATTGACAAAGTATTATAGTTCGGGAAGTTAACCAGACTTTCAGCGTTGTAACATAGAATTAACGCTTTCAATTTATCCTCTGTACTTTCTCCTATATTGCCAAGTTTCATCGTATGATAGCTATGAAAAACTCAGTAGTAAGTGATGAAAGGATTATAAATTCTAGTGTGGGATTTACACGTAAGCCATTATTGCTGGTTGCATGTTAGATTTTAAAAACATTTCAACAAAAAATTAAAGCTGTAGATAATGTCATCAAGATTTAAAATAAAATTGATTTTATTTTCTTATGTTTTGCAAATTAAATATTGATGAAATTGTTCACAATGGCATAAGGATATAAATAAGAGTAAACTTATTTTAATTCTTGTGTTTTTGCAAAATCTGATTAACCTTGTTGATAAGTTTATCCGACTCAAAATGAACATTAAGATTGTGATTTTGTTCAATTATGAGATACCTTTTAGCGACGTAAGTGCCTCCGTAGCGTAGGTGGAAGAGAAGAACAGCAGATCGTTACGCCTTTCAATTAGAGAAGACCTGCGTTTGATTTTTGTAGTGACGAGAGGAATCTTTATATCGTCTTTTTCAGTTGAAGGTAGTAAGCCGATCTCATAGAGGTAGCAGGAAACTTGGGATTTCATCCCGCATACAGTAAATCGGCCATAAGGACATGCGCAATTTAGACAAAAAATAATGCTATTGTTGGTTATTGTGGGCGGTGATGGTAGTAGTAGTGTCACTGAGAATTAAGTAGTTCGAGAATTAAGCAGTAGGGGAGACGGTGAGACGTGTGTTGTATAGCGGAGTAGAGTGTCCTCCCGCAAGGAGTCTTTGAACTCCTTGGAGGTGTCACTTAATAATAACAAATGCCGAAATCGTTAACGCGTTAGGGGATAAGGTGTTCTCAGCATTCGTAAATATGCACTTTAGTTTTCAGGAGGAATGCGAAATAGCTAGTTTTTAAGTGCGTTTCATAACTTGGAGAAGCAATCAGATTTGTTTTGCCATGCAAATAATTCCAAGAGAGTGTGACTGAACAGGTTTGATTAAAGTTTGATATTTGGAATCAGCAAAAGAAAGTTGCCGAAACTTTTCAGGGAAAATATCGAAAGTATAAAGAATATATTGAATACATTATTTCGACAGAGAATATATTGTATATATATATACTCCATCCAAAAAAGAAACTGAACTTTTCGAAAATAGAAGAAACTAGTGGCGCCACCTGTTGTATCCTTTTGTTGTCGAAAGCGGCAACCTTCATTAGTGTTGTGTCAATTGTTTATGATATTTGTTTCATTAGAAGCCGAGTTATAGTGCCAAGAATGACAGTGTGTTTTGACGAACGGGTCGTCACGATATTCATGCCGAAAGCGACGAATTCTTGCTATCAATCGCTTCAAAACGTCGAGATAAAACTCATCATTGACCGTTTGGCCAGGCAGAACGAATTCTTTGTGGATAATGCCCTTGGAATCGTAGAAACAAATCAGCATTTTCTTTACTTTTGACTTCTCCAAACGACTTTTTTTCGGATGCCCCTCTTCTGGTGGTCTCCACTCAGCACTCTGTTTCGTGCTCATACTCAAAATACCATCACCAGTAACGATCATTTCAACGAAGTTTCAGTCCTCACGAGCGGTTTTAATGAGGTCCTTGCAGTGTTCAATTCGATACATTTTTTGGTCGTCGGTCAACTTGTTGGGAACAAATCGCGAATTTACGAAGGCCCAAATTCTCGGTCAAAATGCTGTGTACAGTTGATTTTGAAATCCCCAATTCATCTTCAACCAATCTCACGGACGATTTCTGGTTTTCTTTGATGAAATCACGCACTTTTTTGGAAGTTAACTTCGCTCAGTCCAGTTTTTGGACGGCCCGGCTTTTCATCGTCCTCAAGCGTCTCACGACCACTTTGAAATCGCTTAAACCACTCGTAAACTTGAGCACGAGATAAGCATTCATCACCGTATGCTTTTTGAAGCATTTGATGCGTTTCGGTAAAACTTTTACCAAGTTTAACACAAAGTCAATCGCAGCTCTATGTTCAAAACTCATTTTTCGACCGTTCGTCAAAACACGCTGTCACTCTTGGCACTATAACTCGGCTTCTAATGGAACAAATGTCATAAACAGTTGATACAATACTAAGGAAGGTTGCCCTTTTCGACAACAAAAAGATACAACAGGTCGCGCGACTAGTTTCTTTTATTTTCGAAAAGTTCGGTTTCGTTTTGGACAGAGGGTGTATATATAAAAAATCATTTACGCTGACTTGCACACAAGAATATATCTATGTAGTTTGATTTGGTTTTAATCGACTCATCTTCATTAGCAAAACGATTCGAACTAATATTAATAATTATGCACTAGCTGGATGGAATTTAACGAAAGCTCTCAGGATCTCATTAAAATTTGTCGAGTTGTTCATTCAGACCCATTTGCAGTGGAAAATTTTGATTAGATGCCTACAAGTATTTACTCTAGATATATCTAGAATATATTACCGAATCAAAATGCAGCGTCATCTTCAGTGGTGCAAACAGCGTGTAAAGTGAAAGTGGAAGCTTGGAAAGCTTTGTTTTGGAGAGTCGAATCACTCTACATCCTCTATCGAGCAGATATATACGGGATGGGGTGGGGTGGGGTGGGGTGGGGTGGATACCCAATGAAAGTCTCTTACCAGATTGCATAACCCTAACTATGAAATTTGAAGGTGGTGGAGTGATGATATGGTCTTGTTTCTTTCTGGTTTGTGGTGCCATGAATTCTGAACAATGTAATGCTTCCTACTTTGGACGTGCATCATGTTATAAGGCTGCTGCTGAAAGGTTTGTGGACATGAACCACGCTTGACTGACCTCCATAGAGACCTGATTCAATAGGGTTGAGATAGTTGGATGAGGTCAAAAGACATCCTATGACCACAACATAGGATGAGGTCAAAAGAAACCTGCCCCCTATTTGGGCTGTTGTGGGACAGATTCCCTTGAAGTTTTAACTTTGGATTGAAATGAATTTTGGAGCATTCTTCCTACAGGAAGAATGATCCAAATTCCCATTGATCACTATCGTGTGCTCGTGGAAAGTATGATGAGACACATTTTGACGCTATGATGAAATCTAATACTTTTTGCCCTCGAGTAGCTTCTTTCTCATGCTGTTCGAAAAAGTTGTTTCAAAATAGCTCAATAAATTCTTCGTTCTTTTCAGTAGTTTTCTGTGCTACTCAACCAACATTCGGATAATTTGTCACCCATTACGATTACTCGTTTAGTACCCATCAGAGTAATTTGACGATGCATTTTTCGTCCCTAACAATTGAACCGCCAGGTCTGTAACAGCACCTCATCATATATTTCATTTTCACCACACACCAGATAGCATCAAACTCACTGCTACATGAGCTTTATTACCGTTATTGCTCGATTCGTCATCTGGTATTATTAACAGTACTCTCCCCCCTTGTTTCCTGTTATTCCTAAAAATATCATACCCTTATAATCAAAGTTATACATCCTGCTTGAGAGCCAGATTCCAAAGCCAACGATTTTAGGCCACACCATATCCAGCAAAGCGAAAACTCAACCGCTTGTTTTTGATGCTCCTGGCATTTTGTGTATATGTTACCGCTAAAGTGCAGAAATCAGTTATTCTACAGATTATCTAGGTATTGTGCAGATTAACTAGGGTGATCCGTTAAAGTGCCGAAAATTGTTTCATTTCTCAAATTACCTAGATAATCTGCACACATTACCTACTAGGCACTCGTTAAAGTGAAAATAAGATCTTTGCTGGAACAACAGCAGCGTTTCTGTACGCTTAAATTAACATGATGTTATTTATTTATTTTTCGATATCTAAAGAATCAAGTTAATACAATCAAACAATCAACAAATTAGTTGATAGAATCAATCATTAATCAATTAAAAAACTATAATACAAAGAATCAAACGGTTAAAAATATTATTACAATTATGGAAATGAATTTGCAAAACATATAACACTGGCGAAACCAAACTAAAAGTGGAGAGAGAGAGAGGGGGGGGGGAAAGGAGTAGAGAAAGGAAATGAGAGAAACAAACTTTTGAACTTTAACGATACGGAAGCCGTTAAAGTTTTAGATTACCGTTAAAGATTACCTAGGTAAAATGCGGAAAACTCTTGATTCCGCACGTTAACGGAGCAAATCAGTTAATCTGCAGATTAGCTAGGTAATGTGCACATTAACGGTTTTCGAGCTTTAGCGGTAACATATAGACATAAAAAGTTACCTCTTCGCTTTTTTTTTGGAATACTTACGTCTGCAATCTGCTTAGCTCTTTTAGCAACTTCCTCTGTTTCTAGATAACTTTCCAGTTTATTTGCTTAGTTATTCATTTATTTCAAATTTAATTTATACTAAAATAAAAAAAAGCACATACTTTTTATTATTTAGCGGAAATTTTCCAATATTGCTTTGCTAATTTTTCTTGAGGAAGTTTCTTGTATTTCTGTGTAGTAATGCTTCCACTTCGATAATGCTAGACTGCCATAAGAAAGTTTGTTATAGTTGCAGATTATAGGTTCTAGTCTTTACTGAGTAGGTTGTTGAGTTACTGGCTATTTGTGGCAGACTAGTAGGACTTTTCTTCTCCAACGAAACTCCGGGTTGTTAACACCATAGCTCAGAAATCTTCTTCTTCAGCTTTTCCCACTTAAGTAGAGTCGCTGTTAGTAATGAGTCTCCTTTACAACCTCCTGTCTTGGTCTATAGCCACATCCAAGTTCTTCATCCTCAAGTAATCCTCCACCATCTCTTCTTTCGCCGCCCGCGCTTCCTTCTCCCTTGCACATCCATCTGCATGACCTTTCTTCCCACATACTCTTCCTCCCTCCTTATAACATGACCAAATCATCTCAACCTTGCCTCCTGTATCTTTTCTCCTAAGTTCGTAACTTTCACCGTTCCCGTTACATAGTCATTTTTCAGACGATCCTTTCTGGTCACACCGCACATCCACCTAAGCATTCTCATCTCCGCTACCTCCATCCTGCTTATTTTTCCTCAGGGCCACAGTTTCCATAGCATACGTCATAGCTGGTCTCACTACTGTCCTGGTGAGATCTACGGTCCTGTAGATTTTGCCTTTTAGATTGATTGGCATCCTCTTATCGCATAGCACTCCAGCCATCTCTCTCCAGTTCCTCCATACTGCAACCCACTTCCTTCTCGGCCTCGCCATCCTCTTTCATTGTTGAACCTAAGTATCTAGAGTCACTGACCTTCCTGATGACATTTCCTCCTAGCTCCAGATCTGTCTCCTGGCTGCCATCTATTTTGTAACACATATACTCAGTCTTACTTATGCTCAGTCCCATACCTCTCCCTTCCAGTACTTTCCAGTTTAACTGCCACTTCGTTTCTTGATTCTGCACACAGCACGATGTCATCTGCATACAACATAGTCCAAGGCACGTCTTCTCTCACCTCCTCCGTCACCACTTCCATCACAATATTAAACAGGAACGGACTTAATGCTGACCCTTGATGCAAGCCAGTGGAAAACTTTCTTTCTCTCCCAGGCAGGTCCGAACTCTTGTCTTCACATTTCTGTACATCTCCTGCATCAGCCTGGCATATTTCTCTGGTACCTTTTTTCCCCTCAGACACCTCCAGACTTCTTGCCTTGACACTCTATCATAATGTTTTCTCCAGATCAATAAATACCAGATGTGGCTCCCGTTGCTTCTCTCGAAACTTTTCCATCATCTGTCGTAACCCAAAGATAGTTCAGAAATATCACCTTTAATTCAGGTCATTTCAAACTATAAACCAGTTAGGACTTAGAGACAAGAGATGGAGACAGTTGTCTGCCTTGCTTGAAGTGTCAGTAGCTCTGAATTCACCTGTCCAAAAAAAAAAAAAAAAAACATAGGGCCAAAGGAGTTCTGACTGCTCTCTTGGGAATATAAAGACATTAAAGGATTTATTTTTATTTATTTTTTTTTGAGGAAGGGTGTAATCCTGTCTTCTCCTTTGGATCCACCACCGGGTACCAGAGAGTTAAAGTTCCCCACGAAACCACTAAAGCAGGGTTTGATATCGTGATCCTTTTTCCATATACAAATACCTCCCCCCTTTACATTACTGTTCCTGTTGCAAATCTGTTTACAAATGGAACACAAATGCTTTAACAACAATAACAATATATATATATATATATATATATATATATATATATATATATATATATATATATATATATATATATATATATATATATATATATATATATATATTGTTATTGTTAAAAACTGGTAGGCCGGTTCTCCTTGAATTCTGATGACTCGAATTTTGAAAACTCGAAAGGGGGTCACTGGCGCCTACCCCCCCCCCCCCCCCGAGTTCCGGACTGGTAGGCCAGTTCTCTTTGAATTCTGATGACTCGAATTTTGAAGACTCGACACTCAGGGTAGCCCCTGAGTTTCAAAACGTTTCAAATAACTTGACAAAAAACGTTACATAAAAAGGCTTATCATTTTATATATATAGGGTAGATATATATAATTTCATTTCTTTATTTATATATATATATATAAATAAAGAATCAAGAAGCGCACTCAGGAGGATTTAATCTTGGAGGGGACCGAGCACGCAAGATTTAATCTTCGGGAGGAAGCACTCATGATTTAATCTTGGGGGGGGGGGATGAGTTGAGTAAACGATTTGAGAATGCATACGACCTATGACTGAGCATCTGCAGTGATTGCCAATGCATGATATCCGTGATATCCTCTGGCCCGGCTCGGGCAAAGGAAGTAGCGCTCGGTCCGTCGCGGCGGCCGGGATTTCCGAGAGCTATAGGGTATTCCCACATTATGTGGCCGCTAATTCATAAGTAGTATAGAAATAGAAGACACGACACAACATAAATAAAAAAAATGAATTTTAATTAGGAAATTATTTATGGAAAATTTTCTAGTGTTTTTTCCTTTTTCTTTGGGGGGACAGGGCCCCTTTTCCCTCTCCCTGGGTGCGCCACTGTATAAATTTTATTTTATTTCTTTCAAGTTAATTTAACTACGATTACTCGTAATGGCTTTCACTAATTTGGAAGAATGTAACAATGGCGACATCTGTTGGTGTTTTGTGGAGATTGCAATCATAAACTGCAATCCTGCTTTTTAACAGTCTTAACGGTAATTGGTACCATTTAATACAGTGAGAAATGGCAGTGTGTACAATTTTATATTCATTTCATCTATTATTTCTTAGTCAGGTAAAATAACAGGTGAAAATCCTGTCATGGTCAGATTATAAAAAATAAAAATCCTTACTTCAAATCGTTTTCTTTTCACTTGAATTATACTAACTGGCTTACAAACTGTGCTTAGGGATCAGTCATTAAATTTAAAATTTACAGAAAAATTAAAATAATGTAGGAAATATCTAGGTTCTCTGTGATAGAATTTACAAATATCTGGTCGCAACATTGCATAGTGTCAAGAATGACGTCATTGACACTCTAGAACCAGACCAATTAATTGTGTATTTCACAAAACAGTATAGTACTTCGCATTAGTATTTTATTTTACAATGCAATTTGATTGTATTGGTTTGTATTTCTATGGAGTGACAAATTTAGCGTTTTTATTTACTATTTTTTTTTTTTAAAGAAAGTTATATATTATCATGTAAGTAAATGTTCCTTTTAAATCATTAATTGAGGATAGGACGCTTCGGTAATAACCAGAATGACAAAGCTTGATGTTGTATCAAATAATACATTCAAAATTCCACTAATCGATATTAGTGTATCCGAGAAAATATTTCTTATAGTGTATTAGCTCTGAATAATATTCTTTAAGATAACAACAATGGAGCAGTCTATCATTACCCGTTTCCAAGATCCTAATTGGTTGGCGGGAAGCGAAATTCTTGGCGTTGGGGATGTTCCCTAAGAATATGAAATCTTTGGGAATGTTATTATTATTTGACACCACCAGGGAGTCCAAAGACTCATCGAGGGAGAGTGTGCCAACGGGGTTACAATAGAAAAATATACATTACAGTCTGTCAGAGAGGGAGAAAAAATGGTTAGTGTGAAATCAATAAATTCACACATTAATAATAGGTAGGAGAATTAGGATATTGTACAGTATGATGGGGGAAAAAAGCAGTATTGAATAACTACTATGATATATGCTATGGAATAAATGGGTATTGAAGTTCAGTACTGCTTTTGTGCCAAACCCCCTAGAAGTATCAGAAATAAAGGGGATAAAATAGTTTCAGTGATTGAGTTTATTCATCCCCAAATCATTGGAATAAGTGATACATGTTTGAATGGAAGATGATATTGTAACAGGAATAGAACTGGAACAATACAGTATTTTTCACGAGGATAGAAAGGACAAGATAAGGCGAATAAACTCAATCACTGAAACCATTTCATCCCCCCCTTGCAAAGCCAGGAGATAAGACCTGCACACAGTAGTCCAAGTGAGGTTTTATCAAGGTCTTGTAAAGAGGCAAAATGACATCCTTATCTTTGTTAAAGTTCATTTCAGCATTGCAATTATCTTTTGAGTTGTATTTGCAATCTTTGCTACAGTGGCCCCTGAATTTCAACTTCCTATCCACTAACACTCCAAGATCCCTAGCCTCAGTTTCTTCTAGCACAAATCCCACCAATATAATACGATATTGAATATATAATCATGTAAAATTCCATGACTTTACATTTATTGACATTGAACTGACATCCATTTTCCCATGCCCACAATTCCAACCTATTCAAATCATTCTGCAAGTACTGCATATCAGCAGCATTGCTGATTACCCTGCTTATCTTTTACATCATCAGCAAGTAGCTATATCTTCTTCTTCAACCTTTTGGTTCTGTCCACTGCTGGACGGAACGGAACGATACAGCTACTTCATTCTGAAACTGAACTAAGTAGCTGTATATTGCCTGTCAAATCCTTTCCAATATCATTAATGTACTGATTGAATAACAGTGGGCCAAGGACTGATGCTTGTGGTACACCACTAGTTACTTTAAATCTTGCAGATTCATATTCCGCTGTATACCACTGTTTGATATCTGTCAGTCAGCCATCTTCTTAACCATGCTAATATTTTATAATCCAAACCCATATTCTCCAATTTATGCAACAATCTTCCATGCTGTATTCTGTCAAAAGCCAATAGCAGAATCTAAAAGTTTCATGGTGTAAATCCATTTTTTAAATGTATTCCCCTTGTCTAGTTCAATGATAACATTATTATAGAATATGAGCAAGTTGTTAAAACATGACATTCTGTTAGTAAACCCATGCTGTTCATTGCAAAGTAGAGATTCACTGTCAACCCATTTTTGATGCAAGCCATAACCAATTTTTACAAAATCATCAACACCACTCCTTAGATACTGATTAGTTGATAGTTAGATACATCAGTTTTTGTACCACCCTCGTGAATGGGATTACTACACATTCTTTCCATTCCTGCAGAATTTGCCTGTTCTGAGACTCAAATTATATAGCCTGGTCAAAAGAATAGCCAATTCAGGTTTTATCACCCATACTGATATCCCATCAGTCCCTTTTGCTGAATTATTATTTGGTTTGTGCAACAGCTCTAATACTTCCTCTTCATACACTTGAGTTTTTTCATTCAGTGAAGAGGTAGCAGCAAACTCAATGTTGCATACACCAGGTTGTTAGTTTTTAGCAAAATAGGCACTCGTTAGTTGAACAACCCTTCTGCATCTGTTGCTCTCACATCATCTGCATTCAGAAGAGGTATTCTTGCATATTCATTCTTTCTTTTATTTGCAGTTATCGATCGAATTCTTGTGGGTTATCTTTAGCTTGCAGAGCCAGTTTCTTTTCATACTCAGACTTAACTTTCTGTACAACTGTTGTGACTCTTCTGGCCTGCCGCTTATAATTTTCATAATAGGCATTGTTCTTATGCAGATGGCATTCCTTCCACACATAATCTGTTTCTTACAGATCTCTTGTTTAATAAGATTACACAATCATTTGACTCCTATCTTATTTATTCTTCGAACTTTGGGATGCATTCTGATATTACATCTTTTAAGTATTTTTTAAATGCTTTCCTTGCACTGTTGATATTCTTCCCATCCAGCAACTGATACCATTCTGCTGAACTCAGGATATTCTTTTTCTGAATGGAACATTGAGTTTCTGTAGCTCAGTCAGTATAGATGAAGTTGGAAAGACCTAGGTTCGATTCCCATCCATGATGTGAGAATCCTTTATCTGGACTCTTTCAACTAAAGGTGAGTTAGCCGGTTTCGTTTGGAGGTAGGGGGTTTTTTCACCCGGAAACTCGGGTTTTTTGTCCCACAGAACAGTCAAACCAACCCTGTGAACATGCATAGGTCTACAGTCATAAATACTTAACCCCACCCTTGAGGGGGGGGGCTCAACTCACCCCCAATAGGGATGGGGAGAAAAGGGAGGAAACTCCATATGAATAAATAAATGGAACATTTGTAAACTTGGTCACTTCCCAAGTGAGTATACCACATGATCACTGTCACCAACGGAGGTAGAATAGTTAAGTCTTTAACTGAAACACCCTCTGACATTATAATCAAATCTAATACTCTTTCACCTCAAGTTCCTTCTGTCACATGCTGCTTGAGGAAGTTGTCCTGCAATGGCTCAATAAATTCAGTTTCATTATTCTCACTAATTATCCCTTAGTAAAAATGTAAATAAACTGTAGAATTTCCATTTTGCCATGTGCCCTTTTGTCATTCTAATCTATATCATCATAGTTGAAGTCTCCCATGATAATTGATTGGCTTGCATTTATTGTGCTAATCTGCTGATGCATGTTGGCCACATCTCTGGATCCCCCAGGTCAATAGCAGCAACCAATAATATATTTTGTCTTCTTGGCCTCTATCTCACACCAACAGCCTCAAATGAACCATTTCCATCAGATCTACAGTCTTCTTTAACTTATATTTTTGTTGGTCAAAGTTCTTCAGTTATAATTAATAATACCCCCTCCTCCTGCCCTGTTTCTTCTATCTGTTCTGAAAATACAACATCCATTATATTCTATACCTGTAACTACATCATTCTCTGACAACCAGGTCCCAGTGATGCCAATAATTTTTGGCCAACTTGAGCTGACGAATGCTATAAACTCCTCTTCTTAATTCAGATACTGTGAGCATTCGTGTACATGCATTTCAACATCCTTCTTGACCCACAGTCAGTTACCCTTATATAATAACCTGCATATTCAAATCTGAAACCTGGAAAACTGCACCCAGCTCTTCACAATTATTTCTGCACTCATCTATCCCAGAGGTGGCTATTTCCACACAGTCATTCCTGCACTCACACTCATTTGTTCCAGGGGGGGGGGATACATGCTTGATTGCTTCTCCCATAATATTTATTGTTTCACTGGTTTTGCACTTCCAGCCTCTCACTGAACAACACTTTTTCCAAGCACCTAATTCCAAAACCATCTAAGTGCAGCCCATCAGGCATATACAGGTCCTTACATCCATCAAATTCACTCCATACATCTGTAAACTGCACACCATTCCTCCTGCACAGTCTTCTCAGCTTCACTAATCTCTTTTATCTTTGCACTTGGGAAACATGCTTTCAACACTTTCTCATTAAATTAAAGATACCAAGAAATTATATACTTGGTTTAATTCTTTGTCCAAGTGTTAGCATACAAAGTTTGCACCTGAAGTATTTTCATAAGGTGTGACACCTTTTGGCTATTCATATATAAAAATATGACTTCTCTATTGCTTGAACCTAGTATCACCTCTGGGTCTGGCTCCCAGAGGTGATACTAGGTTCAAGAGATCTCAGAGGACAAAACAGGTCTTGGTAGTTTGAGTATTCCTTAGTATCCCATAATGCATACAATTATACATGTCTGTAAGGATATGTGCTTTGCATTATGGGATACTAATGCAAGTGATGTTGAAGTCATTAGCATCTATAAACAAGTTTCCCCAGTCCTGAAAATACTTCTGGCACAAACTTTATTTGCTAACACTTGTATAAGGGATTAAATCAAGTATGTAATTTCTTGGTATCCTTTAATTTATAGTATAACCAAGTGGAGAAACTTCCAACAACTTTCTCATTAAGTATACATCTTATCATCGAATCTCCATAGAATATTATCTCTTTTCTTCTAGTTTCTTCCACTTTTATGTTTTTCCCATCCACTCTTTCTTTCATTCTCCCTCCTGTTGTACCACACACACTGATCATTTCTCCAGATGCTCGAGCTCATGTTTTGTCCTGTGAAGAAGTCTGCGTAAGCGTGCAATTTCTTTCCACACTGGCATCTCATCATCCACATTATTACTTTCAACCACTTCTGTCAAACTCGTATTTCGTGCACTATCATTCACTGCTTCTGCTACATTCTCCACAACAATTGCCTTATATCGATAATGAATTATTGTCTTTCTTTTGCTCACTAAGCCACATTATCTATGCATTTTTTTTTGTCTTCCTCCTCCATATTTCCCAGCCTATGGTAACACCCAACTAAATATTTTGTATTATCAACCTTTGCCACACAACCATACCGCTTTAAAATCACTGCTGATGTTTTCTCCACATATCTCAACCTTCTGAAACATAATTCTCCCCACTGTCATCAGCAGTTCTCCTCCCTTCTTGGACTTCCTATCCTCATGGAAAACATCATACCTTTCCATTTCTATCCTCATCAGGATATGTCATTGTCATCCACCCATGTTTTACTTATCTCTATTTTTGGGTAGAAAAATTCAATCAGTATGACAATTTCATTTCTTATTTCTAATATTCCTGGCATTCATAAATAGTAGTTCATTCCTTGGTGTATAACCAGTCCTACCCATGCAACTCCTGATCTGTGACTTCTCCACACCTACTCCTGTCTGCTCACCCTTATCCCATATATCTCCCCACACTCAACTACTCTTCATACATCCCATTCCGTATGTACATTTATTACTGCTTCCATTATCCACTCTTGTACTGTAAAGAGAGTGGATTTTGGAATTCTGTATTGCCTATGCTATTTTTTTGTGTTTGTGCCTTAATTCTTCTTCTTCTTCTTTTTTTTTTTTTTTTAGATCATATGCCCTCAAAATATGTTTTTTTCTAGATGATCTATTTGCTGATATTTTCTTAAATTTTTAGTAATTTTTATTATTTTTGAAGATATTTTCTTCATCCTATCAGATTATTACTTTCCAAGATGTCTGATTCATTCATTCACACTTCTTTCTTTAAATTTTCCTTCCATTATGTTTTCAAATTTTTCTTTGTTACCTTCACTTTCCATTGTGGGTTTTTTCAATTATCAATTTCAGTCTCTCTCTTGATGTTTTTTTTTTTATTTATCCTTGCTCTTGCTGGCCTATGATCACTATCATATAGTTGAGACACTGTCATATGATGATATAATTGAGATATTTAATGAGCAGTTCATAAAGGTCTTTTATACTTGTGAATGTGACATCATGTAGAGTTTGAGAGCAGTGGATGATGAGGAGAGACTGACTCTAGGTGAGCAAGAGGTATATTGGGAAATGAGCAAATTTGATGTCAATAAGGCTGTGGGACTTGATGATATATCGGCACGTATTTTGAAGGAATGTGTGAGGGAGTTGGCATATACCTTTATATATTTGTTTATTATGAGTTGTACACTGCATCAAGTTCCAAATGAATGGAAAGAATGCAAAATCATACTGCTTCATAAGGGAGGTGACAGAAATCAAGTATCAAATTATAGGCCAATCTGTGTCAGGTGTAGTGGTTAAAGTGTTGGAGAGGCTGGTCAGAACCAGGATCCAGAATTGGGTTGACAACATAGCACAGATTTCAGTAAGTAGATTACTAAAACATCTGTCATGTTTTAGTAATATACTTATTACAATAAGGTGAGAACTGCATTGGGTGAGGAAGTTGGATACACAGTAGTATACTTACATTTTGTAAAGGGTTTTGATAGATTACTATGTAACATAGAATTGACTAACTTTCTTGCCCACCTTTTGGGAGTAGGAGAGCACTAGCACCTCCATTAATCATGTTGGTGGGTGATGATCCATCAGTATAGCAAATAACCTGTTTGGAGGATGAACGAAGGTTGGTAGTATTTGGATCTCTTTCTTCAATTGTTTCTTTTGATTCTTTTTTTGTACAGAGTTTGGTAAGGTTTAGATTTATGGATTTGAAAGTAAAGGACTGGAAAATAGAATTTCTTTGCTTATGTGGGCATTTAAATGATCAAGACCTATTTCCTTCCTCATAGTGTTATCATATTATAAAGTTGATGATCTGTGATGTCTGCATTTTTGATTCCAATGTTCATAAGTTTTTAGGAAGATATGATCGCTTTGGTAGCTTCTGATATTATTAATGAATTTTATGGTGGCAAATTTCCGTCTGTCCTCCAGCAGGTCAAGCTCACATCGTGTTGGGCTCTGATGTTGTTAGTGGATGAGACTGCACTACTAATAATCTTGGACACTTTTGCTTGTACTTTGTCTAATATTTCTCTTTACCAATGAAGCTGAAGGACATCATTTTTACTGTAATAAACTATCTATATGAAAGAATGTTTCCCTGATGTTGTCTTAAATAGAATATAGCTTTGATGTAGTTATTTTATTTCATTTATTTATTTTAATTGTATTTTAGTTTCACTAGAGGTCAGGCCAGTAGAATAACCATTGATCAAATCATTGTCTCTTTAGCATACTGTGCAAAATGTAATATAGCTTGTCTCTGTACAGGCAGCCCTCGGTTTATGATGGTTCAATTTACACCAATTCACAATAATGCTGAATGCCTGTGCATGCGTTCTTACTGTAGTGTGGTCCGACTGAGAAACGACGCTCGCAGGCATTCTAGTGTTTGAGTGTTTACCGAGCTACGACGTACATGTATTAAACCTGGTTTTACTGTTGAATCTATCTAATTGTTCTATTTAATTTTTTTTTTACATACATACATATTTAAATTGATAAAGTACGTAATTACATACCATGTCTGATAAAAGAAGTGCAGTAAAGTTAGCAGAACTTGGTGTTAAGAAGGCGCAGAAATCACACTTGAAAAGAAGATGGAGGTGATTCAAAGAATGGAAGATGAGCAGACACGTGCAAATGTCTGTAGAAGTATGAACTTGCCTCCATCGACTGTTACTACAATTATGAAAAATGCAGATAGAATAAAACAGTCTGCGCAATAATCTACTGCAGTACTAAATGCAAAACATGTAAGCTATAGCAGGGGTAAACTTCATGAAAAAATGAAAAAATTATTATCATTATGGGTGGATGACTTGAATCAGAAAAACATTCCTCTGATGCAGGCTGTTATAACTGAGAAAGCAAAAACAATTTTTGAGGAACTTAAAAAGACAGATGGAGGTGAAGAAACATTTTTAGGAAGCAAATTATGTGGTGAGGTGGCAAGTGCAGATGTTGTGGCAGTGGCTGCTTTTCCTAAAGAATTTCAAGACTGTGTAGAACAAGGAAGTTATCCTCCTGATCTCATTTTTAATGTTGATGAGACTGGGCTCTACTAGAAAAAGTGCCATCACGCACCTTCATTTCCTTTGAAGAACGTTCTGCTCCAGGTTTTAAAGTTGCAAAAGATAGACTTATGCTTTTGTTGGGTGCAAATGTCTCCAGAACTTTGAAGCATAAACCAATGTTGGTGTACCATTCACAGACACCACGTGCCTTCAAGGGTCTAAAAGCCATGCTGCCAGTCTATTGGGAAACGGAACAAGAAAGCTTGGGTTACACAAGACGTTTTTATAGATTGGTACACAAATTATTTTTGTCCTACCATGCTTCGCTTCTGTAAAGAAAGTGATTTGCCAGCCAAGGCGTTGCTTCTCTTGGATAATGCCCCTAGACATCCTCAAAACCTTGCTGAAGTAAGAACACCATTGGATGTCAAGGTTGTTTACATGCCCCCAAACACAACATCGCTTTTGCAACCAATGGATCAGGGGATTATATCAATCTTCAAAGCCTATTACCTCCATATAGCATTTATGGAAATGGTGAGAGTCTTGGATACTTTAGGAAAAACTATTAAAGACTATTGGCAGTCATTCGATATTTTGAAGGGCATTAACAACATCAAGGCAGCTTGGAACAAAGTGTTTAAAAGGAGCATGGCGAAAAGTTCTTCCCGCATTTATGCACGACTTCAAGGAATTAGAGCAAGAGAAGAATGCTATTGAAGATGTTACCAAGCTTGTGCGAGAGGTGGGATTGGATGATATTACAGCTGAAGATGTGACAGAAGTCTTAGAGAGCCATGATAAACTGCTTTCCAATGAAGCCTTAAAAGAATTAGTCGAACAATTAAGTCAACATCCAAAGGAGGAGAAAGAAAACAAAGAAGGTTCTCTGAGAGATATAAAAACGGCCGATTTACAGCCTATCCTTGCAAGCATAGAGACATTGACTGATGAACTCTGCAAAACGGACCACGATTGGGAACGGAGTGCGAACATAAAAAGGAGTGTAATCACATCTATTCGACCTTACACTGAACTCCTTAAAGAAAGAAAAAGAAAATCTGGCAGTTAACACTGGATACTTTTTTCAAAAAAAAATGCAGGTGATCTGAAACCAGGAACTTCAGCATAGAAATATGTAATATCTTTTCAAAGTTTCATATTTTTTGTATATAATTTTGTTTTGTTTTCGTTATTAATAATTTTATTGTAACAAATATATATGTATGAATTATCAAAGCTTTAAATATAATAATGTTACACATACTTCATGTGCATATTTTTTTGACTGTGCGGAACATAACTTTATACCTTCCATTAAAATTGGGTTCGTTTTATGCTGAATTCGGTTTATGCCCATTTTTTTCAGGAATGGAAGTGAGGCATAAACCGAGGGCTGCCTGTATATACATGTGTATACTCCAGATAATGACCTTAATATGAAGATCGAAACATCGAGAAATTGAAATAATTATTTCTAACACGGTTGTAGAGTCCATAATTTCTCTAAAATGAAAATAGATTACCATGTGATAAGTTGATAATCAAATTAGAGTGCATGGAGTTGAATATTAGATCAATGCATTGGATTTCAGATTGGCTACTGATTGATGCCATGTATGGGGAGCAATATCCTGGAAGAGGAAAATCACTAGTGGTGTGCCTCAGGGGTCTGTTTTAGGGTCATATTGCTGTTTTACCTGTATGTTAATGATATTGGAGAAGACTTGAATGGGGATATTCAGTTATTTGCAGATGATGAAAAGGTGGGATGAACTATGAGGAGTAGAGCAGATGTTATGAGTGAATGGGCATGGGAGTGGGATGCTAGATCAGCATTGCAAAATGTAAGCTTTTAAATGTGGAAAATGAAGATGGGATGTAAAATTTACTGTAGGTGGGGACGTATTGTTGGAGGTGGAGGCAATAAGAAATCTCAGGGTGATGGTGGATAAGGATCTAAAATTTAGAGGACACATTGCCAAAATTGTGAGGAAAACACAACGAATTCTGACAATGATGCAGAAGACACTGTCTTATTTTGAAGTCAGTAAGGAAATTCTGGTTCCATTGTAATAAGGCCTTGATTAGGCCACATATAGACTACTGTGCACAGATTTGGTCACATGGGTTTCAAAAAGAATGAAGAGATATTAGAAGTGTCCAGAGGTGATTGACTAAGGTAGTTTTTGATCTCTAGAATGTTGAATATGAAGAAAAGTTGAGAAAATGCAATTTACAAGTCTAGTGGATAGGAAGAAGATAGGAAGAAGATAGAGACATACAAGTTGGTAAGAGGTTGTTATAGGATTAACATTGAAGAGGTTTTTCATAAAATGGTGGGAGATTGGGGAAGAACAAGAGGTCATCCCTGGAGGCTGTATAAGGAGGGTGTGAGCAAGTTATTGAGAAGCAGGTTTTTTGAATGGAAGATTATTGAAGAAAAAATGAAAGAGTTTGAGAACAGGAATCAAACCTTGGAGATTCAGTGGCAAACTCTGAAGAATACATTGATTGATTCTGTCAGAGAGGCATGTGGTGAGGTTGTCTGCAAGGATGAAAAAATCAGAACTCCCTGGTGGACACAGGAAGTTAAAGAGGCAGTGAAGGAAAAGAAGAAAGCATATCAAAAGTTCCTGTCAAATAAGTCAGCTTGTTCTCTTAGAGAATACAGAGACAAATGCAAGAATGCTAAACACTGTGTAAAACTAGCTAAGCAGAAGTCATGGGAGGACTTTGGCAAGAATATAGAAAATAAATATCAAGAAGGTGGCAAAATATTCTGGAGGTTTGTTGAAAAAGCTTAGGAATGGAGGAAAGAGTGCTGTAAAAGGAATTAGAAATGATAAAGGTGACATGAAAACTGGAGAAAAAGATATCCTTGAAGTATGGAGTAATTACTTTGAAAAACTTCTAAATGAAACAAGCAGTTATGACAGCACAGTGGTAAAAAACACTGACCATGCATGCAGTCAGGAATACATATCCATACTTGAAGTAGAAAAAGCCATCAAAGGCTTGAAATGTGGAAAGGCAGCAGGAGTAGATGATATTCGACCAGAAATGCTGAAGTATGGTTTTATAAGAGTCTTACAGTGGCTGCACTGCATAGTTCAGAAAGCCTGGACAGAGGGACGAATTCCAGATGATTGGAGTAGAGCTCTCATAGTACCCATATATAAAAAGGGAAATAAAACTGAATGTTAGAATTACAGAGGTATTTCCCAACTAAGTGTTCCTGGCAAGATCTATGCAAGTATACTTGAGAAACGGTTGAGAAGAATCGTGGAAGAAAAGCTTGGTGAAGAACAAGCTGGATTCAGGCCAAATAGAGGCTGTCAGGATCAGATCTTCACTTTACGACAAATAGTCGAGAAAGCATGGGAATATAACAAAGATCTGTATTTAAGTTTTGTCGATTTGGAAAAGGCATATGACAAGGTGCCAAGAGAGAAGCTATTCAATACGCTGCAGTTATATGGTGTCAATGGGGCATTATATCGAGCAATACTTAGTCTTTATTTGAGTTGTAAGTCAGCAGTTAGAATTGAAGGAAGTACAGGAAGATGGTTTAATGTTAAATCTGGTGTGAGACAAGGATGTACATTATCCACTCTGTTATTCATTATCTATATGGATCACATTATGAAGGAAAGTGGTATTAAACATGATATCAAAATTGGAGATGTTAATGTCAGCTCTTTGCTTTATGTGGATGATGTTATACTTCTAAATAAATCTGCTACAAGTCTGCAGGATTCTCTGACTAAATTGAGTAGCTGTTGTAATAGATATGGTATGAAGGTCAGCAATAAAAAGACAATGAAAATAAGCAGAATCATTGAAAATGTCAACTGTGTTGTGAATGGAGAACCTGTGGAACAAGTGAAACATTTCAGTTACTTAAGCACGATTTTTACTGAAGATGGTAAATTAAATATAGAAATAGACAACAGAATCAGCAAAGCCAGTATGGTAGGATGTCAATTGAATAAATTCATATGGAATAAGAGAGAAATTAGTCGGAACACTAAATTAGCTGTATACAAGACAGTGTTCAAACCAGTTGTAACTTATGGATCTGAGAGCTGGGTCAGAAGTAAAACACTTGACCAAAGACTAGAGACCGCAGATATGAGAGTCCTGAGAAAGATTATAGGCGTGAACAGATGGCATCAATGGCAGTATCATATTAAAAACGAGGATATTAGGAAAGAACTTGACATTGTCAATATCCAGGAATGCGTTAGCAGAGCTAATCTCAGGTGGTATGGTCACTTAAACAGAATGGGCGAAGAAAGATTAGCAAAACAAGTGTTCTCTGCCAGGTTGGCAGCAAAACGACCCAGACGAAAACCAAGATATAGGTGGATTGTTACGGTACAAAGTGCCTTAGACAATAGAAATATAAGATCTGATAATGTTGGAGTCTTGACAAGTAACAGACTGATTTGGAGGAAAATTGTAGATAGGAAGTTAGTAATGATGTAATTTTTTTCATGTAGTACTATCATATCCTGTACACCCTTTGAGGGTACATGGCAGGAATTTGATGATGATGATGAGTTGTGAATGATTGGAATCAATCTGAGAGTGTGGTTTTTGTAGAGAATATGAATGTATTTAAGGCAGTATGATGAGCTGTGTGTATGACAAAGGACCTCCTAGATAAGTCTTTGGCTGCATAGGGTCTTAGGATAATAATAATAATATTAGTTAAACTGGTTGACAACAGATACATCTAATATTACTGTGTTGTTTACCTTAATATAATCAATTTCATTAAAAACATCTCACTCTGGTTAATTTCCAAGTTTTGTTTACTTAATTTTTAAAGAAAGTATCGATGAAATGGTAATATCAGTATAAAATCACATAGAACAACTTGATTGTAAAAATACTGGCATTACAATTTCATCATGTCCTCATAACCACAGAAGCTTTCACAGTGTAAAGAAAGTATTATCTATATACAGTCCCTGGGGTCTCTGCAAATTCAGTAAGTCTTTGTCCTCTCTCATTTCTTTGATCCATGCCTTATTCAACTAAACCACTTTTTCTATGTTGTTTTTTTTGTTGAAAGCAAGCAATTAATGTGAAGTTACTAACCTCTATATATAAGTAGCCTAGTTGTAAAGATACTTCATGTGAAAACTTTGTTTGCTTACACTTGGATAAAGGATTAAACAAGAATATAATTTCATGTTAGAAGTTTAATGGAATATTAACAACACTGAGAAAGGATTAAAACTAATTTTAATACTTCCAATATTTCGTCTCCATCACAGAGACATCTTTAGGGATTACAAAACCTTTTTGTAACAACACACACACAAATACAATACAAAGTGAAAGAAACTAAAGTCTTATCTAGGTGGTGCGCCCTCTATTGGCATTTGCAGGTGGCCTGGGATGTAAAGAGGGATCTCTGATATTTTAAATTACAGCCTCAATACAGCTTTTAAGCCCCACGTAAACTTGCTACCCTTATCCGCTCCACTAAAGACCAGCTCCCTCCTCTATCAGTACCTGGTGTGTATAGAGTACCTTGTTCCTGTAAACTTGCCTGCTTCGGACAAACAGGCAAGTCAGCATCCATCCAGTTAGAAGAACACTGTTCTTACATTTGCAAACACGATCATGGTCAATATGGCCTTGCAGACCATGTTTTGGATACATCCCACAGGATCTCCTCAAAAAAAACTACCATGCTCCACCATAGTAAATACAAAAAAAAAAGACTATTCTTTGAATCTACATCTGCACTCAGGAATCAACCTAATTTAAACAAATACGGTTGCATTAAACTTCCCAAAATTTGGGAAACTTTAATTATCAGAGATCCCTCTTTACATCCCAGGCCACCTGCAAATGCCCATAGAGGGCGTACCACCTAGATAGGACTTTAGTTTCACTTTGTATTGTATTTGTGTGTGTGTTGTTATAGAAAGTTTTTGTAATCCCCAAAGATGTCTCTGTGACGGAGACGAAATATTGGAAGTATTAAAATTAGTTTTAATCCTTTCTTAGTGTTGTTAATATTCCATTAAACCTCTAACATGAATTCCTCACAGCACTTAAGCCTCAACACACGAATATAATTTTTTGGCTTCTTTAACCTGTTGTTTTTTGTCTGCTTTACAGTTAAAGCCATCCATTATAATTTTCCATTGACATATTATCACTAAGAGTGTTGGAGAGATCCTCATAGAAATTTTTAATTTCTTCTTCTGAATAACTGGAGGTAGGTGCATATATTTGTATTTCACTCAAATCTAACTGCTTATTGATTTTCAATCTAGGAGTTGTAATTCTCCAGGAGACTGGTTTAAATTCAAGAATGTTATATTTTTCCATCTTTTATCGACCATAATTCTAGCTCCTCCTTGACCGTGATCTCTCCCACTAGTGTATAAAATATATCTTATATGCTGGTGTACATGAAAACTGAGTGTATAAAATGATCATCAGAATTTTTTTCAAACTGTTTATTTTGTGTTACTATTCTTGCCATATAAGACAATCAGAAATTTTACACTTACTGCTGACCACCTCTTACACGTTACATTTTAACATTATGTAGGCATAGTCATCACTTGTAATTTATAAATGACATCCTCCCAGGGAGATGGATTAAGCCAACTGAGGGCCCCTAGTGGTAAAATTTACAGGTTCCTAAAAAAAAAAAAAAAAAAGTGTTTATATATGTATATCTACAAAGAGAACTAGGACTTCACAATAACCAAAAAATTAAACACACACATGTAATTTAAAATTTAATATTTTTATTTCAAAACATTGCAATAAATTTTTCTTTATAATAACATCAGGCATAAAATAGATATTAAAATTACAACAAAATAATAAAATATTTTAAGAAAAAAAGAAAGATATGTATTAAGTTGAAGTATAAAGTTAAATAAATTTTCTTCTCAATTTTTCTCTAGCAAATTCATCAATTTTTTTTGAAGTATCGATGTTATTTAATACTCCAGGACTTCCTGCTATGACCTCCACTCTTTGCCATCTATGTGGCTAACTTCCCATGCACAGTTGCCACCATAGTGGCCCTATATGCTGATACTGCAATAATAGTCTGCTCCCTGCAACCTGGATTAGCAACCAGAAAACTGCAAAATTCAGTCTTGGAACTAAAAAGTCTTGGTTCAAAAAATGGTGAATTAATGTTAATTTAAGACAAGAGCACTCCTGTGCTATTCATGAGAAGACTAGTGTCCCTCGAGGATGAAGTAATCATGTTTGGCATCCCCATTTCATGGCGACTAGTAGCCAAATACTTAGGGATACAACTAAATAAAGGGCTTTGCTTCCATATATGTCATGTTTGCTCAAAAGCAGATAGGCCAGTAGGACAGCTATATTTAATTCTGTTAAACCTGTTGCTTAATCATTGTAGCCTGCTAAGCACAGAACTTAAACTACTCCTATACAGCGTGGAGTCACACAGTGGATTCAGATGTTAGCAAACTACAGATAATCGAAAACAAATGTTTTCGAATAGCGTTCAATATACCATGGTTCATAAGAAACAGACTGCCTCACTGAGAAGCAGATATCCTTGAGATCAAAACTTTCCTATGAAAAAGGACTGCAAAATTCTTTGCAAATGCTACCATCTATCTAAACCCATTAATCTGCAAAGGGGTAGATTACATTGAGCATGACCCTGCAAAACACAAACATCCCAAAACCATACTGAGCAGAAGCCCAAAATGGTGAGCCAAAGGCACAACAATATCCCAAGTTCATTACATTCTGTCACCTAGCAATAGACTAAAACAAAAATCTCAGGACAAAAGCCTTACCAAACAAGTCGTTTTTTTTAAGTTTAATTTTTATTGAAAAACTCACTAGCAGTCAGTAGCCTACAATAGGTGAACTAAGTAATCAATAACATTCCTTAATCCAGCAGTTTCATTGCATATCCTCTGTGTGAAGGCATCAGCTTTTGTATATAAGTAGCCTAGTTGAAGATACTTTGTGTGCAGACTTTGCTTATGTTGAGAAAAAAAGTAAAACAAGAATATAATTTATTGTCTATTATAATTCTATGTAATCAATTTGAAAATTTCGTGCATCTAAATTTTGATTTAGATCTTTTATATAAGATCTAAATCTTGTATAAAAAAGTAGTAATTTTAAATAGAGAAAAAAAAATAAACGAGTTCTTTGTTTACTCAATGCTTTAATGTGATATCCTTTTTAATTTGGTTTCTTTATTTACAAATATATAACTCTAAGAAACTCTTTTTCATTTGCTTATTTAATTTTAATATCACCTCTAGTTATTTTACTTGGAAAAACAAGTTGTACATGCAATTGGAAGGAATCACAATGGTGGTCATCTTATCTCTCAAGCATTAGGAGATTACCTCTTGGAACATTTGGAAAATCAGAACTCCGACACTATGTTCTCACAGCTTTACGCCTGACTTTGCTTTGTAGGTAATGTTTTTGTATTCTGGTCTTACTCAAAGACTGAATTACTAGTTCTCAGACAAAAATAATTCTATGAATAGCTTTATTAAGCTCACTGTTGAACAACAACAAGCCAAAAATGTCTTCTATTTTGGACATATTTATAACCCATATCTTTATTGGTGCCATTAATTTATTAGTCTATCCAAAAGCCACCTTTGCAGGTTAGTATATTCAATTTTCCCCAAATCATTATCTATCACAGGAAGAAAACACTGTCAAAACTTTTGTGCACCAAGCACATTCCATCTGTTTTACAGTGTAGCCTACTGGATAAACCAAACCACATAAAACCAGACATGACTAATGGATACAATTAGGCTAATATTCAGTTTATAATTGATAATTATTGACCCTCAACTAAATCTTAATCACATGTTAAAAGAGTTACCATACCTTGCCTTAAAGCAGGAGTGGGGAACCTTTTTTCTGCCAAAGGCCATTTGGCTATTTATAACATCATTCGCAGGCCATGCAAAATTATGAACTTAAAAATTAGCCTGCTTTATTTGCTCAAACATTTAAATTAACTCACCTCTAATGTGATAGCTAGAACTGCTTCTCTTTGGTGAGGCTTGTGTGTTGTTAGCTGGTATTGATGATGTTGCTACTTGCAACTGCTTTTCCAGGTTTGCATCAGTCAGTCTGGAGTGCAGTCAACTCTTTGCAATGGTAAGTTTTGAAAAGAACTGCTCACAGCAGTAAGTTGTTCCGAACACAGATGCATATTTCAATGCATGTCTCCTCAAAGTGGGAAATTCAGCATTGCTTATGTAACATTTATAGAACTCAAGCAGTGAGAGGTGTTGTACCTAGCTTTCAGCTCATCATCGCTTTGCAGCTGGAATGATTTTGTGTTGTAGGTTATCAGGCATATCAGTTGGTTCCACATTGAATGGTGTAGCAAAGATGTTCAATTCCATTTGTTTACTTTTCACGTCCTTGAATCTTTCATTAAATGCCTCAATTAGTTTCGCACATTCACCAGCATATTCAAGTGGCATAGAAGGCTTTTGTCCTTCAAGAGTGGGGAAATGCGCCTTGTTATTCCTTTCGAATTGCACTCTCCACAGCCTTAATTGAGCTTCAAATGATTTCGCGTTTGAAAGCAGGGAGCTTAGAAGCTGGTTGGGGGCCCCCCTTGTAGCTTGACGTTCAGCTCTGAGAGGTACTTGGTAATGTCCACCATGAATGCTAGATCACACAGCCACTTGGTATCATTCAGTTCCCTGACAGGTTTTCCCTTCATCTCCATGAACTGCTTGACTTCATCCTGCAGTTCATAAAAACCTCATGAGCATGTTCCCGCGACTCAGCCACCGCACTTCACAGTGATAAACAAGATCACTGTACAAGATCATTCAGTAACTCCTTAAACTGGCGGCTGTTAAACCCTCTGTTTTTGACAAAATTTATGCACAACACTACTGTTGACATCACATTGTTGAGCTGCAACGACTGTGCACAGAGACTTTCTTGTTGTATGATGCAGTGGCATATAATTAAAATCACTTGGATCAAGACTGAGATGATTCAGTTCTTTCTTGACAAATGCAAGTAACCCCTTTTTGCAAGCCAACCATGGCTGGAGCTCCATCTGTAGTAAGGGCCACTTAACTTTTCAAATGTTAGCCCAAGTTTTTTCATTGATAAAACAAGTCTCTCAAACAAGTTCTCACCGCTTGTAATGCCATGCATGGCTTTCAATGACAGCAGTTCCTCTCACGTGTCAAACTCTGCAGTTATCCCACGAACGAAAACAGCCAATTGAGCAGTATTTGTTATGTCCGTTGTCTCGTCACAAGCCAGAGAGAAAAATTGGAAATCTTCTGCAGAATCCTTCGATGTTTTTTCAATATCTTGTGCTAAGTCAGTAATCCGATCTGAGATGGTTCTCTGAGACAAACTCATCATCAAATTCCTGACATTTACCCTCAAGGGAGTGTACAGGATATGATAGTACTACATGAAAAATTTATATCATTACTAACTTCCTATGTACAGTTTTCCTCCAAATCAATCAATTACCTATCAAGGCTCCAACATTGTGAGATCTTGTATTTCTATCTTCACTTTTTACCATATCAATCCACCTATATCTTGGTCTTCCTCTGGATCTTTTTCCTACCAACCTGGCAGAGAACACTTGTTTTGCTAATCTTTCCTCTCCCATTCTGCTTAAGTGACCATACCATCTGAGATTAGCTCTGCTAATAAACTAACACAATTTTACTTTGTCTGGTGCTAACAACTCCACAGCAGCCACCATGCACTCTTTTGCAAACTCTCCCTCTACATGAGGGTCTCAGCTTCTTTGCGATTAGCTCGCTCACTACATAGCTCGTCTGAATAACATTGTCTCTGTCACAACGAGGCCTAGTGAAAGCAGCTTGTTGTGATTCCGAACTCTGCTGAAGAGCATTGATTTTATCCAGATGCATTTGGCCTCCCAATTCATTGAGTTTAGCATGTTTTGAGCTGTAATGACATTCCAGATTGGATTTTTTCATTACTGCTAACACATCACCACAAACTAGGAACACAGGTTTGCCTTTGCTTCAACAAAAAAAAGAATCGTTTGTCCATTTCTCTTGGAAAGATCGACACTGCATCAACTTTTCTTTGTAGTTGCTATTTGTATGATGTCACACCACTTAAGTTTTAATAACTATCCAGTCTGTGTGTCTCGCCAGAGATGTGATTATTTTGCTTCGATTGCTGTTCTAATCCTGTATCTTGAATTTGGAACATATCCAACGTTCGTACCATCGACTCTCAAGGTCTTCTCGTTGGCTGTCCCGTCATGTACTGGTATGTGTCTTGTCATCCCCTAATGGGCGTTCCTTGCTTGTCCCTCAAAATTTACTTCATTATTATGATTCACTTAATATAAATTTTTATTGCTATGAAAAAAGCTCCTAGATTTATTGAATTTCGAATCCCTCCTGCGATTGCCTTGGCAGGGCCAGCCCAAATGATTTTGCAGGCCATATATGGTCCGTGGGTCGGACTTTTCCCATCCCTGCTTTAAAGATTATATCAAATACTTAAAATCCAACAAATTTGGCCTTGCATCCCATGCCACTGACTCTAGTTATAGAGTTCGCTAGAACCAAATGAAAATGCTCCACAAAAGTCAATTAATTTTTTAATTTTTTTTTTTTCCCCATGTGTGGGAGACCTCTGAATTTGAATCATTCAGTGTATGTATAAATATCAAAAGTGATTATCCTAACTTGTGCCTAATATACAAGGCGTGTTCAAAAAAAGACCGACCTTTTGCTATAAAGACTTTATTGTTCATTTTACATTTTAAGCACTGTCCCCTTCAAAGTAGTCTCCCTCTATTAGCGATACAGCATTCCCAACATTTTTTTCATTGTTGAAATGCTTTCCGGAATGCACTTTCTGTGATGGTGTGCAGTTCTCTTATCACATTTTCCTAAATCCCCTCTATGGTTTGGGAAACAGGAAAAAGTCTGCTGGGGCTAAGTCTGGAGAATAGGGTGGATTGGGCACAATGGATGTCTGATTGTTTAGTTTTCCCACAATTCAGGCCTCTTCCTGTGCACAGCATCCCTCAAACTTGCTAAAACTTCCTGGTACAACACTTTGTTTATCAATCTGATCATGTGGTACAAATTCATAATGGACAATGCCTTTTCAATCAAAAAACACAAACAACATCACCTTGATCTTTGACTGACTCATCCATGCTTTTTTTGGTCAAGGAGACCCTTTCTCCACTCACTGTGACGATTGCATCTTGGTTTCAACATTATAGCCATAAACCCATATCTCAATTTTTACCAAGTTTCCAGCAAAATTTCACACACACACACACACACACACGTTTTTCTTCAAGCTCTTTCATTGTCTTTTTGTCACTAATCAGATGAACCGCTTGTGCACGTGCTCACTTCAGTGGATGTAGCATTCTACAACTAATGCTCGCAGCAGAACAGGGCAAATAGGCAGTATGTTCTCTAAACCTGCTGTTAGGTGTGCTTAGTAGCTGCAGCGCGCTTTCTGTGCGAAAAGGCATGCTATTTAAAAAGTTTGGTCTGTTTTTGAACATGCCTCGCATGTATGTTGAAAATTCCTTTAACTTGGTTCTACTATAAATTAATTATGCCAAGAAATTATATCCTTGGTTTTAATCCTTTATCCAAGTAAGCAAAACAATGTTTTGCACATGAAGTATCTTCACGACAGAACTACTTTATATAGAGGCTAATGACTTCACATCAATTGCCTTAGTATGTGTCCCATAATGCAAAGCACTCATATACCAGAAATATATGACTTCTGCATTACTTCAACCTTGGTATCTCTTCCGGGTCTGGCTCCCACTGATGAGACCTCAATGAAGGTTAAAACTGATCTGGGTGGTGGCCCTTTCTATTATGCATAGCATTATACACATCTGAAAGGTTATGCACTTTGCATTATGGAATACATACTAAGGCAATTGATGTGAAGTCATTAGCCTCTATATACAAGTAGCTAAGTCGTGAAGATATCTCACCCCAAAACATTGTTTTGCTTACGTGGATAAAGGATTAAAACCAACAATACAATTTCTTGGCATCTTTAATTTATAGTAGAAATAAGTTTAAAAACTGTCAACATTTATCTCTCATCCAGACTATTTTATTAATAAGATCTGACACCTTTTGACTACTTGTATATAAGAAATATATGAGTTTTGCATTACTTCAACCTTTGCATCAGTTGAGCTTGATGATTTTGATGAGAACGGACGTGTTATTTTAGACTGCGCCTGATTACATTGCATACAAGGTTTCTCAGTAATCTCACATTGCACTGGTGCTAACACAGTGTGATTCCTACTGTCTCCCCCTCTGCACGAAATGTGCAAGAGGTCAAATGGCCCACCCGCAATGAGGACCAGTGATGGAATTAAGGTTTTATAGGGAGGTAGGTTTCTAAACTGTGGCCAAGTGAGATATTGATACTCCTTTTCCCCAATTAGTAGGTTCTAACAAGACTTTGCTAGTAGACCATCTCAGTCTACAGGACACTTGCTGGCAGGCTTCAAGCCCTGCGGGATTATACACTGCTAGTAGTCCGTCTAGGTCTACAGGATACTTTGCTGGCAGGCCCCTGCGGGATTATTTATACTGCTACAAACCAATTTCTGCTGCAGGAAATTGCCAATTTGACATGGAAAACATCAAAGAACAGATCCAGATCCTTAATAAGGAGCAGTCCCTAGAGGTACTCAAACTCATAATAGGCAAACTTGAATCTGACTGGCCACGATTTATAAAACAATATATTCACTCTAATGATCAGGATGGAGAGGAGGAGGGGAATGAGATCTCACAAGATGAACTCATTGCTGCTCTGTCACCAAAATCCCCCTGTCAAAACATCTCTCAAGGGGAGCACTCTAACAAAAGAAGAAGAACTATAGAAGACCAGATGGATGAAAACATACCAACATTAGATGTCCCGAGGAACACCGAAAAGGTTCCACCAGTAATACTAAGGGACAAGGACAAATGGACCACTGTCACATCAGTCCTTAGAGAACATAAAATCTCATATTCCTGGGCTAAAAATCAAGATGAAGGAGTCAAAATCCAGCCAGCCTCAGTCACTGATTACAGACAGCTGACAAGATTAATGGACAACATAAGTCTTCCATATCACACTTTTGCTTTACCCAGTGAGAAGAATCTTAAGGTAGTGCTTTGCGGAGTGACCAAGGGTGTCACCTGTGAAGAAATCACAGATGATCTTATGAGTTGGAGCCTAACACCAGTGAAAGTGAGCAGGATGCTCAGGGCAGAACGGCCAATGCCACTGGTACTCGTAGAAATTGATAAGACACAGAAAGAGATTTATGAACTGGCAACGATATGTGACCTCAGAATTTCTACTGAACCACTAAGGAAGAAGTCGACAGCTGGACAGTGCCATAGGTACCAAAGGTTTGGCCATGCCCAAAAACTTTGCAAGGCAAATTACAGGTGTCTAAAATGTGGCGAGGGCCACCAGACCGTCGTGTACAAAACCAAGATCCACTCCAGCTAAATGTGCCAATTGTGGAGGAGCTCACCTCGCCAACTACAAGGGATGCATTACACACCCAAATAACCGAGGGTCAGGAAAACTACCCTTCCAACACATTTCAGCGATGCTCAAGACAGCCGTACAAGTCACACCCCAGTCCAAATTATCTCCAGCTCGACAACTCAAGAAAGGAAACAAATGCCTAAAACTTATGCAGAGGCAGCACGAACAAAGGCTACTCCATCTCATGACCATATAAGCTCAAATCTAACATCAGTACTAACTGCCTCACTAGCTACCATGTTACAAGAATTCAGTTTGACGAATCCTTCGCTGTCCTCCACGAAAAGATTCCTACAAGGTACCCACTCAATTCTGACAGCCCTCAATAATGAATAAAAGAAAATTCCATCCCAACTCTCTCATGATCACTGCATGGAATGCAAACGGACTCAATAACAAAATTCTGGAGCTGCAAGAGTTCTCTCACAGACACAATCCTGACATAATACTGGTAAATGAGACACATTTCAGGCCAGCTAATAATCCCAAATTACGGAACTATATTATGCACAAAACAGTACTAGACTCACCAGCAGCGGAGGAGGAACAGCTATATACATTAAAAACTACCTAAGCCACAGTGTTCTGACCAATCCCGAAACCAAGAACATAGAGATAACAGGCATTGAAGTTCATACCAACAATGCCGGCAATATCAAAAGCTATGCTGTATATAATTCACCCAGCATTCCATCACTGGTATCTGACTTGGACTCCATTCTCTGCTTCACAGACTCCATCATCATGGCTGGTGACTTTAATGCCAAACATACAGCCTGGCATAGCTCCACAATCAACGACAAAGGTCGAACTCTAAACCATTACTCAACGCAACATTCTATTGTTGTAACTGGACCCACAGAGCCCACCCATCATAGCTCAACTGGAAGTTCAAATGTACTCGACATAGTTCCTCAAAAACATCAGATACCAATATCAGCTGGAAACAATAAATGAACTTTCATCCGATCACAACCCTATGCTGCTTCAACTTGGTACACAAGATCAATTCTCCACTCCCCACTCTTTCATATCTTGGGACAAACTCTCCAGAATCCTACCTGATCACATTGGCCCAGTCCCTACTATTCACATTAAAGAGGAGATAGAAATGGCTGAAAACAACCTTACCAGTCAAATCAAAAATGCAATAAAGTCAATTACCCAAACTACAGTCTTTCACCCTAGTGGTCGGATTCCCGAGGAAATCATGGATTTAATTAGACTGAAAAACAAAACCAGAAAGAGGTATCATAACACAAGAACCCCCTCAAGATAAAGCAAATTTCAATGAATTAAATAGACAAGTCCGTGAAGCCCTCCAAAAACATCAAAACCAAGAATGGGAATCTAAGCTAACGAAATTAAACCCAGAAGACAACTCCATATGGAAGTTTCTGAGAACCTTCTGCACTAAAAGACAACTTTTACCCCCAATTCAAACCATGAAAGGAATAGCTCATACTGACAAGGAAAAGGCAGAGGCTCTGGCCGACAGCTTGGAAACTCAATGCAACCCCTCATATGAAAATTTGAACATCAATCTCATCTACAAGATTCGCCGCCGAGTTAGGCAGGCCATAACACAACAAAAAGATGGCCCAGAACCTCTCACACCCACTTCTCGAACAGAAGTTAGCAGTGCTATATATATATATATATTATAGCACATCTATTGCACAGTTGGAAAATGATGGGTCATTATATTCTTTTTTGAAAAAGATCTCAATTCAATTCTCGTCATGATGAGAGGAATCTTTATATGGACTCTTTGAATTGAAGGCAAGTTAGCTGATTTCATAAGGAGGTAGCAGTCTTTTCTTCCAGAAACTTGGATTTTTTATTCTGCATACAGATAAATTGGCTAGAGAACACATAATTAACATACAAAAATACAGTTTGTAAGGTAGATGGTTGATAGTGATAGTCTTCAATCCTCAGTATGCACATTAACTAAAGCAAATAGTGTGGCATTGCCCACTTGTGATAAGTCTTGGATGTGTTACAATATTACTGTATATGTATTATAATGTTATTATAATATCCATAATCTCACTGCAGCAGATATATTTTTTTTATTGTAAGAAATCTATGATTGTTCAGTGGATTCACTTGAACTCTAATAGTTGTTTTTCTTTTACACATACTTTTCCATATCTTCCTTACTCATCCTTTTATCAAGATCAGATCACTACTCCAATCTGTAAAATTTTGACATGCCCACCCCCAATATCCACAGGTTTACTAACTGTGGGACACCATACTAACAGACAGAGAAACTGAATGACACATTGAAGAACATTATTATTATTATTACAGGCAACTCCAAGGAGTCCTTAGACTCATCGAGGCCGTAAACATCATGTCAAGAACTATTCAGCATTCGCACAGTATCTATCATACTTTGCTTTGAACTCATTCACAGTCATGGCACCCACAACAAACTCTGGCAGCTTATTCCACTCATTCACTACTCTCCAACTACACTCTTGCTGAGTTTCCGTGGATGGCCCCTAGTTCTCCCACCACCCCAACACCTGTTCTGAAAAAATTCCTCTGAATTAATCTTGTAAAACCCCTCAGTAATTTGAATGTCTCAATCATATATATATACAATAAATACATCCCTTTTCCACCTATCAACCAGTATCTGTAACCCACAAATCTTCAACCTGTTCTTGTAAGGTTCATTCCATAGACCAGCTACCATCTTGGTCACTCACCTCTGGATCCTCTCTACTCCCCCCCCCCCATCACCAAGAAACCTTGGCACCCAGATCTGTGCACAGTAGTCAAGATGGGGTCTTATCAAGGCTCAATAAAGAGGAACAATAACTTGCTTGTCTCTGCTCATCAAAGTATTCTTTAGTAACCAAGTGAGCTGATTTAGCCACTTTTGCTATATGCTGCCTAAACTTTAACTCCCTATCCACTAACACTCCCAAGTCCTTGGCTTTGTCAATATCCTGGAGTACAGTTCCACCAGTGTGGTATACTGCTGATAATCTTTTCACCCCAAAATGCATAACCTTACACTTTGCCACATTAAACTGACATCCATTCTCCTTAGCCCAGTCTGCCAATCACTCCAAATCATCCTGCAAAATTTTGACATTATCAGCAAATAACTGAACAGTTCCTCTCAGATTCTTTCCTATATATTAATGAATAAATTAAATAGCAATGGTCCAAGAACAGAACTCTGCGGCACACCATTAGTCACAGGCCTACTTTTGGACTCTACTCCTGAATAAACTACTCTCTGATATCTCTCCATCAACCACTCTCCTGTCATCTCACCAACCCTATATCCATCCCCATGTGCTGCAGTTTACTGATTAGAATTCCATGTGGTATCCTCTCAAGGGCCTTTGCAAAGTCTAGCAGTATCACTGTAAACCCATCACCCCTATCCAATTTAGCTGTCATCGCTGTATTATAAAACGGGAGGCAAGTTATCGAGATATGATCTACCCAACTCCTGATATGCTGATCGGTCAATAATTTGCAACAGCAGTCCTGGAGCCTCCTGTATGCAATGGAACTATTTTCCCCTCTTTCTACTTCCTCAGGACTAACCCAGAGCTGACACTCAGATTAAACAATATAGTCAAGGGCACTGACAATTCCTTTGCTACTTCATGTAGGATGCGAGCTGGTATACCATCCAATTCCACAGAGGTATTCACATTAAGGTAATATGCTCTTCACCTCCATTTCATTCACCCAAGTTCTTGTATAAGCCATCTGTTCCTTCATTCCTGCAATATCACTGCCTGGATGATATCTCTTGCAAAGCGTCCACTTAGTAATTCTACTATTTTGACGGATTCAGTTACCTTCCTACCATTGGCATTCCTTAAAATCATTCTGCCATATACACCTTTTCTTTTACTTACAGCATATCAAAAAAACTGTTTGGGATTCTCTTTAGCCTGCTTTGCTAACTTCCTTTCATAATCTACATTTGCTTCTCTTACCACACTAGTTACCCTTTGGCCTGTGCTTTGTACTGTTCGTGTGCCTGCAGGTCACCTTTCTCCTTAAATTCCCTCCACAGTTGTTTCTTTTTTTGGGTCTCCAGCTTAATGGTTATAAATTCTCACTTGATTTACTGTCCTGACTCAAGGTATGCAGTCAGCCTACCTAGATCCAAGCAATCTCCTAAATTAGTCATACTTACCAGCCCAGTAATTCCACATATATCCAGTCTTAACTGAAAATTCCACATATTTAGCCACCTCCCAGGTCAAGACCATATGATCACTCTCAATTGGTGGCAATGTGGTCATATTTGTTATAGACAATTTCTCAGATGCAATTACTAGATCGAGCACTCTTGAACCCCAAGTATATTCTATTGTATGCTGTCTCGGGTAATTATCCCTTAGTAACTGCATAAAATCCATTTCCTTTCTACCATGTGTCCTCTCCTCCTTCCAATCAATGTTACCATAGTTGAAATCCCCCATAATAATTACCTGTCCTGCACTCATTGCAGGACAGGTAATTAATCCATCATATATTCCATCCCCTGGTCTAAAGCAGCACCCAACTGTATATTTTGTTCTGCTGGCCTCAATCTCGCACCAGATAGCCTCAAAGGTGCTATTTTCACTGCCCTGCAGTTGAACTTCTATTCTCTTTGGCTGAAGTTCATCTGCTATCATCAGTAACCCTCTTCCCCCCATTCTTTTCTCTTTATCCTTCCTGAACACTAACTATATCATCTTCTGTTAGCCATGTTGCTAACGCTCCTGGCATTAGTGTACATAAAGTGCAAAAGCCCCTTAGGCTCACCCCATCCTGATGTTTTATATTATCCCATTCTCGTTTGTTACCAGTGGTACTAACTTAGGCATATTATACACATTCTTACACTCAACTACTTCACTGATGTCTGCTTATCCACTCAACAACTTATTCCCCCCCCTCCCCAAAAAAAAGCTCTAGTTTCCCTGATTCTGCACATCCACTTTCACTTCATTCAGCAGCAATTTTTCCAATCTCTGAACACTAAATCCATTCAGATGCAAACCGTCCTTCTTGTATAAGTTCTTTCGTCCGTCAAACTCACTCCACACATCCACAAACTTCACACCACTCCTCCTGCATAACCTACGCATCGAGTCATTCGATATTATGGCCCTCCTTCTCAACTCTGCTCTCAACTCACTATCTTAACTTTCTCACTCTTTTCTTTTGCTGCTTCCAGTAATTCTTTCAAGTCCTCTATCATGCCATACTTTTTGCCTTTTAAATCATTCGTTCTGGCCACTACAATCATTTCTTTCACTCTACGCTTTTGTGCTCTGATTGCCTCACTTACATGATTAATTTTCACACCAGGAAAGCATGATTTTGTCAAACTCTCATTGATCACAGCTTTTACAATTAAATCGGTGTATAACACTCCTTAATTTTTCTTTCTCTCCCAATCATGCTCTCATTTTTTCTTATCTTGCACCTGCTTATTTTTGTTATTAGCTGATGCACTTGGTAGACATTTTTGCAATTGCTAAACATATTAGTGATTCCACATATCAAAGAAGTGAGGCTTCAGCTTTGTTGGCAATGTACTCTCTTTCAGTTTACCCACAAGATGCCTTGACATAGAGGCATCAAAAAGTCTTATGGAATGAGTCCAAACTATTATACTACTGTTATCACAAAATCAAACAAAAACTTGGGAATCTTTAGAAATGTCTTTGGATCCCAAACACCTAAAATAAATCTTAGTATTAACTTGTAAGAATGCATCCTAGCTGTTAGCTAAACACAAAAGTGTTGCAGCTGTGTTAACAAACACAGCTCTAAGTTGAAGTATTAGCCATAATACAGAGCACACTCTGAATGTTGTTAACATTCACTGCAGTTTAACAGCATACTTAGCAATGTCATGCATATGCAGACATAATTTAAAATAATCAGAATCCTACATAACTACAATGGTTGGCAATTCACTAATCTTTTATCATTTATTTGTCTGTGAGTTTTCTAGTCTACATCTAAAGAAGTCGTATGTAAATAAGATTAAACATTGTTGTGTATTTCATTAAAATACAGTTCTCGTTTATTGCCCTATAAACTGTCACACATACACACATATATAATGTATATATGTGTGACATATACTATAATATAGACATACATAATACATAATATATAATGTAGTTTTGTGAGCTTCTGTGCTTTTATTGCTCTTATTTCACTATTGTATTATTTCATTCTGCGTGTTAATGTTGCTAAGCGAAATAAATTCTGTTTAGTTTGTTTCATCTATAGCTAAAAGATATTGTAACTAACTGATCCAAGAGTACATGTGATTACCCAGCTTTAATACATAGACGTAACAGCTGTACATTAGCCATAATAAAGAACACACACACTAAGTGTTATGATTATTTCAATTAACAGGTAAAATTTAACTTTGCAACTGAGTTAATATAATTCAGATTGAAAATAAATACCATATATGAAAGTACTATATGGAGTATTTTTAGATAACAATACTGCTACACATATATTATCAATTTCCTAAAATTAACTATGCTTTATGGAATAGCATGATAATTTTATTACTTACTTTAACTAGATGTTTCGTTATATATTAAGCTATATAATTTTTTTTTTAAATCTAAATAATGGTTACTTGCTTAATGTTAAGTAAAGCAATTATTCTAACACGTGTGTTGTGTCTCCATAAATTCTTCACTATGAAAACTAAAAATGATTGATCAGTGAAAAATGCTCATAGATCTGATATGGACCAAATAATAAAAGACGAACCTATTTTTAATAAAGAAGAGCACCATAGGAATAATCTGCCAAACCTTAGAATTGATTCCTTGAGTGATTTTAAGCTAAAAAAAGAAGTTTATATCAGTGTGTCTGAGTTCTGACCAGTATGAAGATAAGAGGAAAAACTAGAATATTGCCTTAAACACTTATTTCAGGATTTAGAACCTACAAATGTTTAAAATCAGCTTAATAATTATTCTTCAGTGGAAAATCAGTTAATTAAACAAAGGAACTTTAATAAAACTCTTATGATTCCAAAATGCCAGCCTTCCACTTAAATATACATTTCTGCATTACAATGATGCATATATTGCTTTGTCTATCTGTTGTTTATTCATTTTGAAGTAGTCAGTAGCGTCTAAAATTCTCTGATAGAGAACATCTCTATTATTAGTCTTTACTTGTATGCTAACATTTTCATTTGACGAGGGTGCAATAGTCTAAGTACTTAATTATAATAAAGTTAGGAGATTTAGCTGGCAAAGGATAATGATCACTTTGACCAATCCAGTAGTTAGATAGTAACGATCAGATAATCAGAAAACCTTTTGGAAAAATGCAATAGATCCCTATCATCATGTGTATAGGTTGCATTAACAAAAGAACATCACCAAGAGGCAGCTCATTGCTCATTTTGTAAAAAAAAAAAAATTAAAGCATGTTTCCCATTGAGATAATTACTAGATGCATATGGTCTAATTAATTTGTTTCTAACAGGACCACACTATACAGTTATTGAAAAGCAGTACTGAAAATTGTTTTACGAGGATTTTCACCATGTCATAAATGCTCATTGCAAGTATTGGTCATTCCTCGAGTTAACTTTCTCAGTGAATAAAGTGTGTCTGCACACATCAGGATTTGCACTTGGTGATCAAAATATAAACTGTAACTCTTGCAAATGATACAAATGTAAATGCTCTTTACTTAGCATTCTTCAAAAAGCTATTTGAGGAACACCATGACATGCAGATATTCACTAATAATACAGGTATTACTGCTTTGAAGCACATTATTTTGAGCTTGGTAATTTTTTTTTATGATTCCCACTCACCCACAACAGACTGTAGGACTTATCATATAAGTCTTACAAGGATGGACTAAGGATGATAATCTAGAAACTGTCTTTTGAGACTGACATGGAATATTTTCAAGCTACTTCAGTTCTCCAGTAAGCAAAGTAATAGTATGAGACCAGGCAATAAATTTCTTTGCTACTTATAGACACCTATTCACAAATATTCATGCTTATTAGTGGAATTCAAATCTATGATATACTTGTTGGCAAATCTGAATGTGGTGTTACACTGTTCAGATACAATACCAAATGATCCAGTTTCCCATAGACAAAAGTATACATCAATAAGAACTTGACAACTTAGTTGACAGTCAAGAAACTGCATTGATATTTTTAAAGAACAGCTCTTGTACTGCAGTTACAAAATCCATAAATGAAATGGATGGGAGCATACACTTCATTTGAAAAATTAACTGGCATCATCATATGTTCTCTGGGCATCTACAGATGCCATATGGTCACTCCGATGCTTGGTGACGTGCCACACCAGACCTCACCATGTAGTTCTGTTGTCCTTGTATGCTTTTCTGGAGGCTTCAACTCTCTCTGAGGATCAGTCACTCCACACACACACACACACACACACACACACACACACATACCATCCATCCATTTCATTGATGGTTTACCCCTTCCTCTTTTTCTAGGAACTTTCTATTACTGTTCTGAGAAGTCCTCCCATCCTTTTAATGTGTCCAAAATATTTTCTTCTGTCAATATCCTTAAGGAGCCTTAAAGTAATACTGATCTTTTCTAACACCCATTCATTTGTATGCCTTTCAGTATATGATATCCTCAGCAGCCTTATGTAACACCACATCTCAAAAGCAACTATCCTTTTCTTATCTGACTTCTTTAGGTTCCAAGTCTCGCATCCATAATTTGCTGTTGGAAAAACAACTGTATCCAAAATCCTCAACTTTGTTCCCATTGAAATTGATCCATCCTTCCAGATTTTAGACATGTCTCTGGCTGTTGTTTTAGCCATTTCCTAATCGTTTTCTGAACAGCAAATCTTCATATTAATAATGGATCCCAGGTACTCAAACTTGCTCACTTCCTCAATTCTTTCTCCATTAAGGTACACTTGTTTCTCAAGAGCTTCCCTGTTTGTATTAATTTTGAGAACTATAATCTTTGTCTTGCTAAGATTGAGTTGAAATAATCTGTTATTATTGATCTTGTTAACTTCATCAAGAATTTTCCCTAATTCTTCCTTGTCATTACAGAGGAGTACGATATCATCAGCATACCTCAGATTACTGATCAATCTACCACCTATCCTAATTTCTGTCTTGAGCTTATCTAGTGCTTCACACATGATGTCCTCTGCATACAGGTGACACCCTCCTATAATGCGGATGTTAGGTTCCACAGAAGTGCCGTGTTATATAAATTGCATTATGCGAGACTCAGAAAAAGTAGGGTTATGTTCCGTAATCTTTTTTTTTTAAATTATATAAACAACAATGACATACCGAACAAAAATATTTTTTTATTTAATTCAGGTAATTCATGTAAGTTAAGAAAACATAAACTATGAAACAGATACATAGTATAAACTTATAAAATTATAAATTGTACATAAACATCATTGCACATAATGCATAAATGTTTTAGGCAAAATAAAATAAAGTACATATTTTAATTGTCATCACTGTCTTCAAAAATAATATTTCGTAGATGTTCTTTATTTACGAGTGGCCGGATGTCGTCATCGCTTGAAATCTCTTGGACATCATTTGTATAATTCTCATTGCATACTTCGGCTGATTTAGTTATCAGGAAGTCAGTAATATGACCTTGCTTACACTATGCTGCAATTTTTTATTAAGTTCATGTTACGTCATTACTTTCTACTAATTTTCTATCTTTACTATCTCTATAATCACTATTATCTACTTTACTATCAAGCCTAAGAAATTTCTACCTAGAGTTATTTCCTTTTCAGATACTGGCAAAATTTATATTATGCTGCACCACCCAGTATCCTATAGCAGAAAAGATTCTTACTCGGGAAACAATCCTAGATCTGAAGGCATACACACATCATTATGCACTTCTTTACGGTCGTACAGATTTCAGATACTGGCAGTCGTGACCTGTAATCTATCTTTATATACCTTCTAAATTCTTCCCGCTAAGGTTCTATTTTATAAGTGATAATTTGATCTCAAAATCAGGCATAAGTAATAAAACATGTTTATTGGAATTTTAAGACATGTACAACTAAGATGAATCATATACTCAAAAAAATCTCAATTTCAGCTAAATAAAGTTCATGCTAAGGAAGTTAATACATTCTAAGTTAGTCAAACACACTTAGTTAGTCCAAATTATTAATCAAACTAGATAAGGTAGCAAGCAAACACAATACCACATAAACTTATGATCCCTTTTCACATGCCACTCATTAATTACATATTATACATTCTGGTGTTACTCAATTAAAGGCTATCTGCAATCTTAATTTCTTATCAAACTCAGTCATACTCAAATATGAAAATCGCTTCCGAACAATTCTTTTGTTCAACGGAAACTAGCTATTCCAAATAAGTAATCTCACTAAAGTTCTCTAATAAATTGTCCACATCTTATAATTACACACAATTTTCTTTCTTCTAATACCTCCAAAACATATAATAAAGTTCTCTATGTTACCGAATCCTTTCTGGAGGTCTAGTAACTACCATGTGTTGGTTCTGTTTACCTTCCGATTAGGCTGTCTCTATGCCTTGCGTTGTGGCTATGTCCTCCTTGAACTACTGCCAGACACGAACATGTTTCTGCCGCATCTAAGGGGACTTTCTTCGCTCCTTCCGATGGGACATTCAGCGATGGCACGATTCTGAAAAGGGCGATAATTCACGAACGGCTCCACATGGAATCCCTTAGGCATCTCCAGGAAAAGGCCCGCTGTCCGACATCGCAGCACCTATGCTCTTCACTCTCACGAACCACCCTTCAAAACTCACCAAGCAGGAACCAGGAAAAAGCAAGAAGAAAGACCTCAATATGACGTGCATCACCTTATATTCTCCTCTCGTGTGCCCCCTTTTTTGCTGGGTCTTTTCCACACGACCCTTATTGTTTATGCCCTTAAGTCGATCTCTTACTCTCCCTTTGCTCTTAGGTTGCTGTTTTCATGGAAAACGTGCTACCGTCACTTTCCACATAAGCCATTGCCTCCGGCGCTACACTCGACTTGTACTGTTCACATGCAACCTTTGGACTGCTATTTGTTACCTGTCTAGTGATTTACAGTATTCTAGAGAGCTTAATGAGACTAATAATAAGCCAACATTTCTCTATATAAATTCTCTATTTGACATAAATTCTCTAATTTGATTTTCCGTTAGACAGCAATAAATTTCAATACATCACATATAAGGAATACATATTCTCGCATATTAAACAAGTTTTCTTTATTTTCTGCTGGTGTGCAGGTATTTCCTTAAGTAGTTAGATTTTACATGTTAAATCCGGAATGAACAATTTCCTTGCAAAAATTTCTCCATTAAGGATCCAACATTCATAATGTGGAGCTAAACAAATATCCATCTGTTTGGTGAATTTCTTTCAACTGAATTCTTTCATGGGTTCATCACAATCAGAATCTTTGACAGAACTTTTCTCACCGTTTGGTTCGACGTCATCTATTAATTGTACCATTTCCTCCTCATTTAAATCTGTTTCGGCATCAATTAATTCACTAATTTCATTTTCAACCATATTGCAAAAATCCTCTACCATTACCATACCCAGTGACCATTACCATAAAAATAAATTTTTTACATAAAAAAGCATTACATATTGTATGTAACTCACCAGAAAATAAAGTGCTCAGCTTGAGATTAACACACTTATGATTTTTAATGCCCTTTCATGGCAGAAAACAAAGATAATTTTCAATAATAAACACTTTATACAGTAAACAATTGATGTGCATGCATGTTAAAGGGTATTTCCCCTAATATAAATTCGTTACTTATAACTACATCCGCAATATGGGCAGACGCAAATTTAATGAAGATAAAATTTGATTTTTAAGTCGTGTGGTGAAAAATATATGAAAAGATAAAGGGTTACTACAATTTGTAAACGGTGTTATATCGAAACTGCATTGTATAAGTACTGCGTTGAACAAGGGTTATACTACAATTTGTAGACCACATTATATCGAAACCACGTTGTATAAGTACCGCTTTAAACGAGGGTTACTTAAATATACCAAGTAACATTCTTGCCTAACTCCTTTTCCAACCTGAAGTCAATCAGTTAATCCAGCACTGGTTTCTACTGTGACTTCTTGCTCCATGTACAAGTTGGCTATCAACTTGATGGTGTGTTGAGGAAAACCCATTCTTTTCATTACTTTTCACAAGTTGATCACAGCCAAAAGTTTTAGAGTAGTCTAAGAAATACATTACCAGAAGGAGTCTAAATTCTTTATATTTTCTATGATTGGTCGAAGGCAAAGGATCCGATCTCTGGAGCCCTTACCTTTCCTAAATCCTACTTGTTCCTTGGGCATCTCTGCCTCAACTTTGGCCTTAATCCTATTTACCATGATCTTCAATAAAATTTTGCTTGCATGAGATATTAAACTAATAGTTCTATAGTTCTTGCAAGCCTTCTTATGTAGTGGTATGAAAACTGTCTTCTTCCAGTCTCTAGCCATGATCCTGTTTCTCATATCCTTGTAATCAATCTATGAAACACTCTTATCCCTCCATCCCCTGTGTTCTTAATTAACTCTGCTGGGATTCCATCTGCACTTGGGGCCTTATTGCTGTTAAGCTGCTTAACTGCTCTTTCAACTTGATTCCTAAGTGGGGGAGGTTCCAAATTGAAATTTTCCTAGTGAGAGGGCTCCTCTAAATTTTCTTTATCCACTCTGTTGTACAGTTTCTCACAGTATTCTTATCATCTGTTTTTGATTTCTAATTCTTCTGTTAGCAATGCTCCATTCCTGTCTTTGATGACATTCAATTTGAGCTTAAACTTGTGCTTTAGGCCATGAACTAACTAAAACATCCTTTTATAATTGTGCCTCCTCATTTGGAACTCTCTCTCTCTCTGTCTCTTCACATTTATTAGTATAAAACTTTTCCTTGTCCTGCTTGATGGCTCTTCTGACTTCTCTGTGTAATCTCTTATCTTCTTCAGTCTCTGTAATTCTTTGTTTTTCCAACTGCTTTCTTTTGATTAGTTTCCATGTTGAATCTGATATCCATGGGTCTCTTGGTCTTACTGGGCCAAGATACTTTTTGGTTGTATCCTGTATTATCACCTTGACTCCTTCCCAATGTATTTCTGGGAATGTTCTCCTCATTGGTCCAAAATCATCCAACCAAGTTGACGTTTCTTCTGTGAATCCAGTAAGAATTACTCTAACATCCAATCTAGTGGGATGTGCCTGACTTGGAAGTTTTCAGAGTCTTAGTCTTACTTTGGCTGTTACTAGCTGATGGTCTGTACCACAATCTGCTCCAGGACAAGTATGCACATAGGAGATGCTTGTCTTTCACCGCTGGAGAGCAGAGCCAGGATGTAATCAATCTGGTGCCTTGACCTATCTATGTTAGATATCCAAGTATAGGTCTGTCATCGGTTTCTGGAAGCAGGTATTGGTAATAACTAATCTGTTAGCATGGGCAAATTCCAACAGTCTTTTACCACAGGTGTTACGTTATTACCTGTGGTAATAACATAACACCGTTCACCCAGACCAAACATGCCACACTCTGGCCTAACTCCCATACTCTTTCCCACTTTTTCATTTAAGTCCCCTAAGATGTAAAGTATGTCTCTCCTTGGTAGGAAGTCTAAAACAGTTTGTAGGTTTTCATAGAATTCCTCACTCTCTTTATCAGGCCTATCTATGTGTGGATGTTTATATATAAATATTTATATTATGCATATTTATTATGCATATATAAATATGCATAATAAATTTATGCATATTTATCTATGCATAAACTACCATGATTGATACATTGGTAGGGTAGGCTGAACCTAAAGTCTAATAGAAAGTATCCTATCATTAACAGGGTTTATTTTTATTTATTTTGTATGGTGAATCAACGGCCGTGAGCCCTCCCCTTTTACAGGGAGGTACGGAACCACCTCTGTTCCCCCTATTTTTATCCGGGCTTGGGACTGGCATAGTTGACAATTCAGACCTATGGCTGGAGGAATCGTCTTAGGTATTCCTGGCTGTATCTGTGTGTGTGTTCACAGGGTTGGTTTGCCTGTTTGCAGGATGAAAAACCCCAGACCCTCTGCTGTCCACGCCCAAGACTAACTTGGCTATGGCTGAGGAAGATCCTTAAGCTCCTCTCATTGCCGACGGGAATCGAACCTTGGACACTCCTTCCCCAGGCATATGGTTGTGAAGTGCGAAGCCACTAGGCTAACTGTGCAGACATTAACAGGGTTATAACCAAGAAGGCTTCTTGCCTGAGTTGTCTTCAGTATCACAGCTACCCAATGATGCTTTTAGTCACCACCTGAGTAAATTACTAGCTTACCATCTTGTCTTTTGAAGTGACCTTCCCCATTCCATCTGGTCTCTGTAGTTCTCGGGATGTCAATTTGACACCTATCCATCTCTTTTCAGACAATCTCAAGAGTACCCATCTTATGAAAAATTTACTGGCAGCATTCATAAAAAGAGGCAAAGTCTTCATTTTAGCAGTGTTAAAATAGATCGATATAGGGGATATTAAAAATCCATCATTATTTCATAGCTGAAGAAATAATAGAAACTTTAAAAGTTTCCAGAAATTGACCAGAGAGCTCAGAATACAATCCTTGGCATCAAAGTTGCCTTAGCTTGCACTACTTAAAAGACACAAGCACTGTCCAGGCATCCATATAATCACATTTTATTAGTGTTTTTGATAAAGGTTTCACTGGCCTGACAGCTGTTTTGAAAGACAAAAAAACCTCATTCAAAGAGCTATCTTTTTCATAATGAAGCCTTTGGATCTTTTTATTGATTATTATAATTTATGTACTGACTGAGAGTTCTTATGAAAAATGACTCTCTGATATTGGATTGCTTTGGTATTGAATGAGGATTCTTACCCTCATATGGTTTCTGCCTGGTCTCAGATGAGAACTAACACCAGTGAAACTTTTATTAAAAGCATTAATGAAAGACATCTATGTGGATGCCTAGACAGTGCTTGCATCTTTAAGTATTGCAAGCTGAGACAACTTCAGTGCAGAGGATTGTATTCTCATAAACTCCCTGGTCAATTTTTGGAAATTTTCAAAGTTTATATTATTTCTTTGGCTGTGAAATCATGATGGATCTTTAATATCCCCTATTTCAATGTATTTTAACTGGCAGCTTTTCAGTAAAACTACACAGTTAAAATGGTCAACCCAAAAAAACATGCAACATTATTTTCAAGCTCTGAGAATATTGCAAGAAGTAGACCACAAAGACAGTAACACAGTACTGAATTGTGAAATAATTACATCTTGCTACCTGTCTGGAATTGGATCCATATTGAAATAAGCATTTTTTTTTTTTTTTTCTTGAAGCTAATAAGGGAATCATTTTCTGAAGTTTAGCAGATTCGTAGGGCATCTTGTATAATGGTAATAATGACACCAATTCATGTTGTTTTATATAGGCTAAACATATGTAGAATGAAAATTATTATTATTGTGAATTATTATACTGTATATATTTTATGTGCGCACGTGTGTAAGACTAGTTCAAGGTATGTTTTCCTTGGCAGAAATCTGAAATGGTATCTTAGCTTTACTCTCCTTTATCACAAGAAAGAAAAAAAAATGGTAGTATGGGTATATCTTACATGAATGTTAAAATCATCTGAAACCTGCTAAACTTCCACATCCACCACTTTAAAAACCAGATATCTGCAAAATTAGTTGCAGTTGTGGGCTACACTATATAGAACAAACTGGCAGATCTGGGGAAATATGTCGATATGAACACATCATGGACTTTGAGAATGACAGAAAGCACAAATCAGGGCTGGTAGCACCTACAACAGATACAAAGCATCTATGTAGCAGAATGGCAAACTGAATTGCTCCACATTATTACCACTTTTACTCAAGAGCATTCCAAGATTCATCTAAAAATGATAAAGTATCCTCTACAGTGTAACAGAAAACAAGGGATGATTTTACATCAAATCTGGTCTACTTTAATCCATCACAACAACACACTTGTTCTAACCAGCAGTATACAGCAACCCACAAACCAGCAGCCAGTGTACAGCAGATGCATGCTTTCCATTGTTTTCAAATATTTTTCCGTAGAAATGTTAACTGTTTGCATGTAGTTTTTAATTTATTCGTGCTATTTCCTGATGAAGTGATACAAATTTTTTTTTCAAGAAACGCATTTTAATTCAACTGGTTTCGTGAAAAAAACTTTGTTTCTTCATCAGGAAATAGCATGAATTGACTTCTTCATGCGTTGTTCACTACCAGAAAATAGCGATTCTAGTTATGTTAAAGTCAGTTATGTTAATCACCTAACCGGCCATTATGGATCAAATATACATCCTCATACACTTCGTATCTATTGTATATTTCAATGTAATATCAATGGTATTACAATTTTAATATGCACTTCGCATCCATGATAACTTTGACGTCTATAATAATAGATTAACCATGCTACCTTGGCCGGTAGCGTGGTTAATGTATTTTTAACATAAATATAACATTCATATAGGAATGTTTCTTTTGTGTTTATACTACATATATTAATTTAATCCATAATTAGGTACATAAACTCAATTCATCCCATTTTTAGAAAAAAAAAAAAAAAAAACTAAAATAGATTAAAAATTGGATTTTTACCATTTTTACTGAGAAAAATGCTTGACCAATATTGGGATGATCTGTTGAAAGCTAGCAACAAAGAAAATATTTACAAACATATAAATTTAAGCAAATTGAGAGGAGGGGAGGCAGGGAAAGTTAATAATCATTACTGAAAACATAATAAACCTAATGTCATTAAACTGGACACCAGGTAAAGGTGAAATATCAGCAGATTTCAGCTTGCAGTTTTTCAATTTTTGGTAAAAATAAATAAAATGTACAAAAAAAACTATTGATATACATTATCTACCAATAATTGTCTGGACACTTTAGCAATTTACAATCGATACCAGCAAGCAAACTCTAATATCAGGTACGGCTTTGATCACCTCCTTCACCCTTTGAGAGAGAGGCTTTCCACCAATTTGTGGCAGACATCAGGTGGAATTTGTCTCCATTCCTCAAGTAAAGCAACACTGAGTTCAACGATAGATTGAAAACGTGCTGCTCTGGACCTCAATTGACACTCCAATTCTCACAGGTGTGTGATGGGGTTGAGGGCAGGACTCTGTGCAGGGCAGTCATTTAACACCCATCTATTCATACCATTCCATAACAGCTACAGCTTTGTGGCATGGGGCACCGTCGTCTTGATAGTAACATGGGTCCTTTCCATAAAAACTCCACAGTGTAGGCAGCACCTGATTATACAGAATATCAAGGTACTAAATGGAACCACGGGCAACAACCAGTGATCCCACTCCAAACCAGCTGAATGCACCTCACACTATTACCACCAAACTTTACTGTGGGTACAACACACTGTGGTAACAAGCGTTCATCTGGCTTTCTCCACACTCTGCCATCAGACTGGAAGGAGGTGAACCTTGATTCATCGCTCCAGAGTACTGTTTTCCACTGACTCTGCACCAGTCCAGACGAGCTTCCTTGTTCATTGTTGTGATGTTCGGGTTGTGTGCTGCTGCTGCTCTTCCATGGAAACCCAGTAAATGGAGTTCTTTTTGTACAGTATTAGTGCTCACCAAGGGATTACTGGCACTATGGAACTCATCACAGATAGTCTGTGCCAATTGTAGCTGTTTTTTTTGTTTTTGTTTTGCATGTCCCACAATTTAACATCCTCCTGTCAGTCATTTTCAGCAGCTGCCCTGGGTATTTTCCTGCATGAGTGATGCCATAAAGTCTCTATTTGTTGATCACATTGCCAAGCATTGATTTTGGATGCTCCAGTTGAGCTGCAGGTGGCTCACATGGACATGCCACCAAAGTGGCACCCCCCCAAGTGGCATTCCCCCCTTTACTGGTCATCAAATATAATTGTCAATGATACTGATGTCCTAGTGAGCTTTGACAACACCTCAAAGAAAAAGGCTCAGAATTGCTGGGAGATATTTGACCTGCAGAAAAGGAAACTTGGATAAAGTTATTGGGGTTGCAAAGAGAATTAACATCAGTAGTGTATTTTGAGTGAGATCTGGTAGAGAAAATGTTAGTTTGTTGTGACAGTGAAGGTTTTCCAGATCATGACTGGCAGGAAATAGGCTTCCCTTCATGCTAGATCTGTTAAGTGATTTTGATATAGAGAAAATCAAAAATTGATTTCACTGTTTGGTAATTAGGTTAACAAATAAATCTTTAAGGAAAAATAGAGGTCAGCATGGTCAATGGAACTAGGATGGCTATAAAAACAACCGAAGAAAGCAACAAATATAACGAAATTTTGAACCAAAGCAAATCATGCAGGGGAGATTCGGTGTCAGTAATCTCTAGTATGAAATATCATCTGACAAGCACGTTTCACACTTAAGAATGAATCATGCAAAATACAGTAGTGAAAAAATTAATACGAACACAAATTTTAAAGAAAAAGTTTAATTTATTAAGAAAATAAGTACGAAAATTAAACTCCAAACTTGACTTAATAATTTGTATGTGCTCCTCTGTTCCTATTAAGTTTATTAATTTGCGTAGGCATCACTATGGCTCACAAATTTTCTATTGGGTTAATGTAAGGAGGGCACTGAAATAATTGGATGTGAATTTTGAGGAACTCACTTTTTTTTTTGAGTCGTGGCATGGAGTGTGATCCTGTTCTTTGTCTTTCTGGATCTGTGGGACCACTCTTCAATATTTTTGTCTATTGGTCACTTTTCTTCATACCATCAACAGACACAAGTGATCCCGGAGTGTCATGTATAAAACAATCCTAGAACATCTTTTTAGCTGGGTGTTTAGGAGCTTGTTGAAACTTGGCAGAAGTCTTCAAAGCTGCTGATTTGTGAGCATAGTATTAGCTCCCTGACATAAAAATGGCTCTCATGTGAGAATATGACCTTCCACTTCTCAACAGTCCAATCTTTGTGCGCTTTTGCCCACTGCAGCTTCGTTTTCGGCATAGTTGTTTCTTTTTATTTTTTTTTTCTTCTCGGGGATGGGGTCTGTGGGTGGATCTCCTTGCTTACAACAATCTTCGACGGGCTCATGTCAGAAACAGTAGTCCCACTACAGTAGACAATCTTGGATTGATTTTGCTTTTCTTAAGTAATAAACGATCTTGAGTAAGTAGTTTTTTCGCCTACGTTTTCCTTTTCTATCAGGAGAAAAAATAGCTATCTCCCAAACGTCTTTAAAATCGCATTAATCGTATCCAAACCAACACCATACTCATTGGCAATTTGTCTTTGAGTCATGGATGTGTGCTGAGAAAGAGTACATATTTTTGAACACTTCCTTGGAGATATATTTTATAGCTACAAAATGAAGAAAACATTACGAATGTCAACTTGTTTACACTATAAAAACGCACAACACTATTAATAAACATCATAGAGATAGTTAAAATACGCAGCACTCAACTAAAACAGTGAACTAAAACAAACTAAAAACTTGACGAAAATTCGGCTTGTCGGATTAATTTGTTCCCTTCTGTATAGTTAGGATACCTGATGTGAGCGGTAGTGGGTGCTAGTTGAGGTTCAGTAAGGAATAAGATCAGATATGATGGTGTTTGTCAACATCACTCCGAAGCTATTTTCAGTAAACACGATTTTATGTGGAGATTTCTCTCTGACTACTGCTTTCTACATTCTTCACTGTTCCATTCAAAATAATGTATAATCTAAAAGCACACGGAGAAAACTTATATCTTAGTTTCCTTTTTATTAGAATGAGCAATGGATGATAAGTAGACAGTGCTATTTTATAGCAAAATACTTTACAAGCTCCTTTTGAAGGAGTTCATCACCCTATGTTATATTTAGGGTGTTCAATTTTAAACGCAAACCGGAGTTCCATTTCGTAATGTATATTGTAATAAAATAATATGTAAAATACCATATAATACAAACTCAAATTCATTTCATAAAAGATGCCGAAAATGCTTAAATGAAGTATTTAATCATTTTATGATGTTATATGCTATTTGATGAAGAGTTTTCTGATGAATGCTTGTCTGTCGTATAGATATTCTTTGAGAGTGTCTCATGGCAGAAAATATGTTGGCGATGGTCAAGAGCCCCAAGCCTCATATTACTAACTTTTCAGAAACTAGTGTTGAAACGCATACTTTCAACAAGACCGAACCACTTGCCATTCTGGCAAATGGTTAGGTCTTGTTGAAAAGTATGCGTTCCTCATTTTTTTAACTGCATTAAATTGCCATCATAAAATTGTATAGTCAATTTCCTTTGAAAACAATGTTGCGATGATCCGATGACATGAAATTGCACACCAAACGCCGATTTTCATCGAATGCAATGGACGCCATAATCGGATATTCTGGTTTATCATTGAATTTATCATGCCTCGATGAAATCACTTCATTGGTAAGTTCTAGTTTCAGCTGACATTATTATTACTAGTGGGGAGATCCATCATGCACAGCTCACCATACCATGACGAATGCATTCAAGTCATGATATGATGGATCAAGTCATGGAATAATACAATGGGGGGACACCAACAAACTAAAAACTTCATCTTACAGTATCTCATTCAGGACTGCAGCTGCAGTTCTATTTTCCATTACACCAAAAACATTCTCTTCAAATTTTGTAATCAGCTATTGTTTGGTATGGTATTATCTCGTTAAGAAATTCTTGTTACAAAGCTTTTTGACATGACATAATTTGTTACCAATATAAATGGCCAATGATTTTTCCCCATGAGTCAGAACCCTGTTTCTTAATTCGAACAGCTTCCATGTTCTCCAGTACACTATAGTAACAGTCCATTTTCCACTCATTGCTTTGACTGCTTGAAGTGAAGTGCATGTTTTATTCTTCAAGTCAGTCAGTCAGTCAGCTAGCTATCCTCTACCCACGACTAATAAAATATTACACAAGCAGGTTACAGAAACTGAAAATTAATAAAAAAAAAAAAAATCAATTCACACCTTTTATTTCCTTGTAGAGAGTAGGCAAGGATATTTTAGCCCTGGCTCTCTTTTTCAGACGGGGGGGGGGGAGTTCACTCTCTACTAGTAGCCAATCAGAGATAGCTGGCTGAAGACTATCACTAATTATAAGCGCCGTCCAATGAAGAGACTACTGTCAAGTGTTGCTATCTCTAGGTCCATACTACTTCAGACAATATGTTATTATCTCAAGTAGTATGGTTTCTATAGTTCATGAGACCGGAACAGGCCACATTGCCTAAATTTCCATGTTAGGAAGAAGAAGAGTATGGTTTCTACTGTTGATTTTCTTAAGTTTACCGAAGTTAAACCCGAGTTTCCTGGAGAAAAACCTGCTTGCCTGTACCAGAGATTGACCAATTCGGTAAATTTATCTGAGTCGAACAAAGACTCAGATAAATTTCCTCTAGTCGGCAACTAGAATCTAACGTAAGTCATTCGTCGAGTGGCCTAACTCAGAGGATATAAATGCTTCTTCCACGGAGCTACACAGGCCATAACTGATAATTATGGGAATTCATATTAATATGAATTCACTATATTTCTGTACCATCCGTTTGAAGACCAGAAATATAGCATCAGCATATTTGTATTCTTTTTTATTAATATGCTGTTTCAAAATAATGATACCCAGTGTAAATAGATTAGCATTTAGTCTCGATTTCAGAACTGTGCATAATTCTTTCGTACACATAAATATTTCCTTCATCATCATCAAATTCCTGATATATATTCCTTAGATAATTTAATTCGCGGATGAAACAGTTGTATTAAGTAATATTGTTAGGAAAGAGAATAGATTCATGAGCTGCAGCTCTTAGAGCAGAAAGTACTGTACATAAAAATAAAAAAAATCAGCTAACGCCTTTTTATTCCCATATATATATATAGGGAGTAAGCGAGGCCGTTTTTAGCCCTATCTAACTTTTGGAGACTGAGTGGGCAGTTCAATCTCCACTGGTACCCAATCAGAGATAGCTGGCCCAAGGCTATCAAACGTGTGCAAACGCCACATCCACTGAGCTGCACAGGCTTTAGTACTGTACATTTCAATAGGAAAATATATTTTCTATTTTTTGACTTCATGCTAACTAAGCAAATAAAATTATACATCCCAGGCAAAAATGATACATTTTTGCATGATCTTATTCACCTCGATTTTTATTCAACAGTCTCAGTTATGGGGATATTTGAAGGCTGTGTCCCAGTTATTTCACCCAACTGTCCTCCTGTTAAGCCTATTTTCCTATGTTCCAAGTAAGCCTATTTTCAAAGATTGGTACCATATTTGGATGTTCACAAAATGTACTAAACATTGTACATCTGTTTAAATTTGAATGTTCTCTGTCATTAAGAAAAAATAATGTTTTCTATGTTATTACGTGGCTAACGTTTATACAAACGAAATGATAAAGAAAACGTTTTAGTGATAGTTTAAATGAGGAATTCTTTAATGAGAAAGGAGCTTCACCTTATACTAACGCTAAAAACGTTACTACAAGGCGAAGGAGATTTAGTTGGCCATGTTATCTCTCTCTTCCCCCAACGCACAAACAAACAAGGCTACTGTGTCTGTGAAGAACTTAGTTCAATCACTAGCATATTTTTTAAGACAAGAGGCTACTTTTGTTTATTACGCTGTTAAATACACTGGTCAAAACAATTAGTAGATATTTTAGTTTCTGTCGGATAATTATAAATTTCTGCAAATAATAACTATTGGATACTTTATACATGAATAAATATTTCTTACCTATGGACAGGGTGTAATTGATGAGATATTGTTTAAATAATCGATATTTATTACAAATTTAACAAATTATACATTTTCCCATGAAATAATTTTAACAAGAATAGCCAAAAACGCTTTTGTTAATTTTTAATAGGGCGTATGGTCTCCATTAACAGCCAAAATAGTGGTACATCCTGATTGCATGGACCAGATAAGATGATCAAACAGTTCTTATGGGATATTTCCCCACTCTTCTGGGAGAGCAATTTTGAGTTCTTGAAGTGATCCTGGTGGAACCAGTCAAGCAGAAACGCTCCCACCTAGAGCATTCCAGGCATGTTCATTTGGAATACAATCTGGTGAATAGGCAGGCCAGTCGATTAGTTCAATACCTTCTTCTTCAAACCACTCTTGTACCAAATTTGCACGGTGTGGACGAGCATTGTCATCCATAAAAATGAATTCTTGGCCAAGTGCAGTAGCATATGGATGAAGTATAGGTTCCAAGATCTCATCGCGATACTTTTGGACTGTTAATGAACCGTTTCTTATCGAATAGAGATCAGTATGGCCAGCTATACTTATTCCAGCCCATACCATCAAACTCCCACCTTGATGTTGGGGTCTTTCATGAACAAACTGTGGATTATTTATTGTTCCACTTTCATGCCATATCAAGATATGCCGGTTATCTGGTTGCAGACTGAACATGGACTCATCACTAAAAAGTGCACGAGCCCAATCCTCATTTGTCCAATTGTGGTGTTCCTGTGCCCAAATTCTTCGGGCTCTTTTGTGATTTGCAGTAAGTGGAATGCAAACCATTGGTCTTCGAGCATATAAATCTATGGCATGAAGACGATTTCGAACATTTTCTCTCTCCAGAAAGCGATTCAAAAGTCGCGAAATTACGTTTTGAGATACACGACACGCTTGAGTGGCAACTCGCTGCGTTTGTCCAGCTTCTAATCGACCAATGGCTCTCCAAGCCATGGATTCTGGTATATCATGTTGCTCTACCATATTTAACAAAAGAATGGGTGGTAGGTGACACAAGTTTACAATTGAAGTGATAATTATGCACTGTGGAAGTGAACGCAACAAGCCACGCTTTTATATCTCCCCACATACTAATACGGCTAAGACAAGTTTTAACATGCTTTTGTACGCAGTTGCGTGTTCTATACTGTTGTATATTAAGAATATTTAAAAATCAATGTGTTACATTTGTAAATTATTTTTATAACTTTATAATTTACAAGAAAACCAAAATATCCTCTAAATGTTTTGAGCAGTATATAATAATCGTTTTTAGTTTATTGATTGCATTTCACTTATTTTAAACAAATTCGTTAACGAGAAGTGCACCTGTTCAAATAAAAAAAAGTACGATGATCAATATATGCAAAAATGAAATAGTGGAAAACCCGAAACAAAATATTTCTGATTAACTGGATAATGCTGAGGAAATGGCGTTTGCATCTTAAGGGCTAGGCTTCCTGAAAAAAGGCTGTCACATTTTCGATTTTAGGTGCCATCTAAGGAACTTTTTCTAAGCTTTTTTCGACCGGTTTCCAAATTAATCAATCTCTGCCATAAGCAGAGATTGATTAATTTGGAGGGTAAAATAGTTCTTTTACCCTCAAACTCGGATTTTTAACTTTGCAAGTCAATAAACTCGACTGTAGAACATACACTATTTTAGACACTATTATATATGGACCACAAAATGGCGGCAGTTGTCTGCTGTACTCTTCTCTCTCATGATTCCTTTTAAAAATAATTGGAAGCTTTGGGCCACCTATATGTGATGGCTGAGGGTAGAGTTTGGTTGTCCTCTAGTCTTCGATAGTTAGTTAGGGCTTACTAGTCTCGCTTACTTCATTTAGTGAATGAAAGGCATTAGTGGATTTATTTTCTTGCTATAGATGATTCTAATTATATGGTTCTAAAGGTTATACCTAGTATATATAGGCATTTTGTTCCTGATACAGATAATGCAATGGAGATATTAGGATTTTCAAGTCTCCCTTAATAAACTTCTATGTCAATTACATTTTAACAGCTTATCAAAAACATTATTTTACTGACAAAATAATAGGCATTTTGACAGATAATGTCAACCAAATTTCATTGGCTTAAAAGGGAAGGATAACAATACTTTTGTTAAATTTCGAGACAAGTGTATAGAAAAATAAAAGGTGTAGGTTCTAGCTCAGTTACACGTAATGCTGGTCAAAATATGATGTTTTACCAAGGGATATTCAGGCAGTTCTGGGGAAAGTTTTTGAGTATTTTCAGGCGTTTACAATTAAGAAAAGTCTTAATCGTTTTGTGACTTTGTGGAAATCAAATATTAAACCATTTTAAAATATAGCAAGGTGTGATTGCTTTCACTGGAATCAGCTCTGAATCAGTGCATTAAATTGCGAGTATAAAACTTTTCTTTTATGAAATTAAAGCCTGTGTCTTGAGTCAAGATAATGCCCAAATGTTTTTCTTTTAATGAATGTATAACTGCTGCATATCTATTGGAGTTTGAATGGCTGCTTTTGGAGATCATCTTCATTTTCTGCATGTGAGGCTACATCATCTGCATATCCAACCAAATTTAAATTTTCTTTTTTAATTTGTATTTGGCTATATTAATTTTATCTTCTAAATGTTTATTAAATGCTGTTTTTTTGTTTGTTTCTGATACTGCTTTTATTTCTTTATTATTATTATTATTATTATTATGAGAGCCCTCCAGGGAGTCAGGAACTCATCGAAGGAGACCATACTATTTGCACCAGATGTCAGGGAGTCCATCTTGTTTTGAATTTTTCAGTTTGTTTCTGTTCCAGAGTTTCATATGCTGCTTGTTTAATGTTCATTTTGAATTTTTCCCAATGAGAATCTATATCTTCTCAATTACTAATAACATTTTTTGAAATTGTTCTTTTAGTCTATTTTAATAAAGTATTATTATACTGTCTTTTTGTAATAATGCAACCTTAAATTTATTTCCTTGTATATTTCTTTATTTTGCTTTTCTACTTAATTTATATTTTGTTGGAATCTGAATTTTCCCATCAATAATCTACGACCACTTCCAATGTCTGAAGTTGTTGGAACTCTTACCTTCAGTCTTCAATCATATTTTCATCTGGTTTTACTATTCTATTTGTTATTATATAATCTATGGTAGACATTTGTCTTTTGTTATTTCTCCATGTTATTTTGTGTTGACTTTTCTGATTAAAGAAATTATTATTTATTCTACATTCGTTATCTGTAAAAAACAAACAATCTTATTGCATTTGAGTTTTGAGTTGTGTCATTGAATATTTGACATGTGCCTGGTATTATACTGTTTCCAATCTTTTGCATTCAAGTCTTCTACCAGTGTCATTAATTCAGATGATTATATTTTTTTTTAGTTTTCTGTAGCATTTCTTAGAATTCTTTAATTTCTGTTTTCGATTTTTCTTCTTCAGGGCTGTAGGCACTGATTTTATTTTGCAATTTTAATTTTATTCTCATTATCGCTTCAGATATGTATTTCATTATTTTGTTTCATTGTGAAAATCCTCAATTATATTATTATATTATTATTCTCACACCTGCTTTAGCTCTCTCGTGTTCCTCTACAACAACAAGTGATAGTTATTTGATTTATACAATTTTTTTACCTTTGTCTTTTGTTTCTGATATTCAAGCTATTCTTACATTTCGCTTATACAATACTTCAGTTAATTCTTGTTTTTAATTTATGAAACGAATGTTCCAAATTTCGATCCCTAATGTGTTCCGTTTCCGTTCTTTCTTGGTCAGATCCGTCTGGGCAGTCCACTTGCATCTTGTAATGTTTTTATGAGCGTTTAATTTTTAAATAATACGAGTGGGTTGCTAGCCGTACTTAGGCCCCCGTCTTAGCCGAGCATGTTGATGTGGATCTTTTGGTATAGTACGCCCACAGATTCAAGACCCTTCGACACTTCTGCGCATGTCACAAAAAGAAGAATCAATTCCTATAATAGGGTAATCAATGAGTTTGTTTATTATTACAGGTCGGAAAATTTAGCTTTTCTTTTATAAACATTGTAGTTTTTAAACTAATACAGCGACAGACAAGAAAGCACATGATTTCGCATGTTGGCGACCAATTCGTATATCCTTCATTTCTTTCTCACCCTTCAGCATGAATCGACTATTCTTGGCAGAAAGCCAAGCGGAGCTCTACAAACTGCGGGCGTACTATAGTATACATTACTGGCATATATCGCCCGTTCACTCTCTCACCACTTTGACACAGTAGGATTGAGAGAGAAATGGAATGGAGCCGTTTTGTTCTAATCATGATAAATTTAATAGCTTGTTGATAAATTTTCCTTAGTAGTGTTGTAATATTTACACTAGATCTTATTAAAGAAAATTAATATGGTTTCAATACTAAGGTAAACTCCTAGCAAAATCTATAATATCTGAGTAGAAATGAACCACAACATAGAGAAGAACAGCACACAGCAAGTAACTGCACGGACGTTATTATTAAAACTTGAAACCATCTAGTTTGAGTTTTTAGTATCAGTGATTATTCTTTTCTTTATGTATTTTTTAAAACTGTTTTCATAAGAGCAGAGCATCTATTAGCTTTCTGATGTCTTTCATCCTCCATGAGAAGAAAAATCATTAGTACTTGGAGGGAAACTGTTGAGAAATATGAATTTTTGTTAAAAGCAGACAATAATAATTACAACTTTACTTGAAACTAAAATACGCTAATAACTTCACTGTGCATACTCTTGGATAATTTTATACACCTATTCAGAATAGTAATCGCTTCCACTGAACTTAATTTTATACTTATCTGCTTGCGCTAATCTTTTCTTCTTCTTTTTTTTTTTTTTTCCAAGTAATACTAACGTACTGTAGTCCCACAGATGCAAGACCCTTCGACACTTCTGCGCATGTCATAAAAAGGAGAATCCATTCCGATAATAGGGTAATCAATCCGTCTTCTGGGATGATTTGATTACACGTCGGAAAATTAACTTTCCTTTTATGAACATTGTTTTTTAAAGTGGTAACTATTTTGCTTGTATAATAATTTAAAAATTTTACGTATAAATGCATGTGATTTCGCGTGTTGTTGACCAATTCGTTCATCGCCTTAATTCTTTCTCCCCTTCATCATGAATTGACTATTCTAGGCAATCTGCCAGCCCCGGTTCTATGAACTGTGAGCGTACAATATCTTAATATTGCAAACGCATGTGTCATGTTAGGTTACACATGAATTTTCTAACTTACAACTTTCATTGTTCATCTCCTGAGCAAGAAACTGAATATGCCAGCTAATGAAATGTCGAGATTTTGTATTGAAAAAAAAAAAAAAATGCAAAATGCATAAATTCTCTAATGCCATTCATTCCTCAAGGGAAACAGGAGAAGCTCCTTTAACCATAACTAACATTGAAAGACAGGCACTTTCCATCTTTCAGTCTTCACTGATAGCGAGCCCAGGCTATCAATGAACCAGAGATTTCGACAGTGCAGTGGCGCACCCAGGGAGGAAGGCCAAGGGGCCCTGTTCCCCCAAAAGAAAAGAAAAAAACACTAGAAAATTTTCCAAAAATCTTTTCCTAATTAAAATTAATTATTTTTTTATTTATGTTGTGTCGTGTCTTCTATTTCTATACTACTTATGAATTAGCGGTCACATAATGTTCTATTCTAGTTGCCACTAGAGGTAGTTTTTCTGAGCCTTTGCTCAGCTGATTCTCCAGTTAGTTGATCTTTAGCACTGAAAAGTAGGTTCTCCTTGAGGAAACTTGGGATTTTAACCCCACATCCGAAAAACCAGCAGTAGAATTCACGCTATTATAAACAGTTATACCAGTGTTAGGATTTGTGGCGACTAGATAGCGACAGTTGCCTGCCTTAATTTTTCTCCTAAAAGGCCTTAATTTATTGATATCTTTATCTCACTACGAGCGAAAAACTTGAAGAATATGGATAGCTGCCTTTATAATCTTTAAAAATTTAGGCTATAGGAGCTATGCGTATAGTTCTTCCTATTCTCTGTTGGTAATAAATAGCGTTTGGGGATTTTATTTTTTCATGATGACGGAAGTAGAAGATGTCCTCACAATTAGATAGGCACTTGCTAGCAGGTTTTGAGGGGAGGTTATTAGGCTTCAGCAGATTATAATGAGGATGCTCACAGAGTGGAAACAAGAATATCATCTGCAGTAATATCAACCTTTACGATGAACAGAAGGTTCACGACTTATCTTAATGATGATTCCTCTGAAAGGAATCTGTCAACTTTAAGATAAGCTGTGAAACTGTCAATTCGAGCAAAAAAAATTATGGCCACTTGGTTTAAGAAAAGATGGGGAAAGAGTGGAAAAGATTCAGCTATAGGTCACCAAAGATCCATTTCATCCCATAGATGTTCATTAGGGTATGTTGGTTTGGGTAATGTGGAGCTTCCATATTGCCAATAATATCATGGGTTTCCATACCATAGAAATCCATATTATTGGCCTCTGTTCTGAATGTTTTTTGTGCAGATTCTTATTCGATGCTGGGGACTCCGCATTCAACGTGTCTGTCGACGAATGGCAGATTTTACATATTTTACATATCCTTCGTAGCACCCTACAGTCACGTTCAGTGAATGTGGTGGGTCATTCACTCCGAGTAGCACTCGCAGTTGACTCCCTACTCTTTCATCTCATGTAGTATCACTGAGATGGAAAAGCAGGATATCCAAGCAGTGTATATTCTCAAGGGAACTGCTTAGAAGGTGATAAACAGTAAGACGTAAGTTCATTTGATCGTTTTTTTCATAGTCTGAGAACTTTTGGGTAAACCTTATATAATTTTTTTTTAGCAAACATAATATTTATCCTAATTTTACTCTTGTTTATAGTGAAATAATACAGTATATAAATTATGACAGAAAAGTATACAGTACTGTACTATGCTAGAATAAATGACGAAGCATAGTATGCAATGCTTCATAAAATACATGGAGTAAGAGTAATTCTTCAAATTTGCTGTTTTATTAAGTGTGCCATTCACCTGAGAAGGCAGAGAAGACTAGGTTTTCAACAAATTGCTGTAATTCAGACATGCAACAAAGTATTCTGAAGATGCTTCACCAGACACATACCTTGTGGGATGTCTGTGCTAATGTTAAGGGGTGAGGTAACAGCAGGAGTGATCTTTTAAAAGATTCAGCTATAGGTGACCAAAGATGATATTTGGGCCGTGCAAATGGGTATCCGTTGTACTCTTCAAAATACAACTGTGCAGCCCTTTATCATGTCTCCTCTCTTCTAGAGAGGAGACATGACAAATACCTATGGTATTAACGGTATTTAAAGCATAACACAAGTGAGATCGGCTAATGGCTGGTGGGAAAGAATTCGTGGGGTTATTCATAAAAACTGAATAAGGGTATATAGTAAGGACGTATATGAGGTCCACGTGCTTCTCATAGTGCCTGTGTATGTGGTGAGTTTATGGAATGGGCAACAACGAGTGGATGTTGTGAGCGCATCTTTAGTGAGTGCTTTCAAAGAGAGAGAGAGGTATTTAGGTACTATGTAATCTGGAAGAGGCTCTCCTAATGAGTCCTTGACATCCTGAAGTTTTAATAATTCTTAATAAAAACAATTAATATTCTCTCCTTAAAATTTTCTAACAACTTTTATTCCACACTAGGAATAAGCAAGGGGTAGTCTTTCCTTGGGTGTTACTGATAGTTTCACCAGGGCTATCAGTCTATCCGTAATTTCATAGGCATCCGGAAAGGAGATTAATGCAGACAATTATCACCATTTCCTGATTTCTACTGTCGATTTCCTTGAGTTGCGAGTTAAAAAGTTCAGTTTCTGGGAGAAAAAAAAAATCCTATTTGCCTCCAAAGATAGACTAACTTTCGAAAAAGGCCTAGAAAAAGTTCTTAAGGCCGACTTGAACTTATAACGGTCTTTCTTTTGGTAGTCTAGCGATGAAGAGGTAAAGGATATTTTTAAAAGACTCCACAGCCACCAATATAATAACAATATGTTCTACAATATAACTGGAAAGCATTTTTTTCCTGTGGTAAGGTCAGTGGGAGGGGTATGTATGTATGTATGTATGTATGTATATACTGCTTGGAAGGAAGTCAGACACCATAGTGTGAGGAACAAACAGCCATGGCGCCCGCCTTAATAAGATGTAGGACCTCCTTTCGCTGCGATGACTGCAATAATTCGATGACTGCAATAACAAATACTTTTCACGAGCGCACGATGGCGATCAATGGAAATTTTGGACCATTCTTCCTGGAGATGTTTAATGAGCCCTTGGAATGTTGAGGGGAAGATGTCCCTTAACCCCCCCCCCCCAATCCGAGATTCCATTTCATCCCATAGATGTTCATTAGGATATGCTGGTTCGGGTAATGTGAAGCTTCCATATTGCAAATAATATCATGGGTTTCCATACCATGGAAACCTATATTATTGGCCTCTGTTCTAAATGTTTTTGTGCAGATTCTTATTCGATGCTGGGGACTCCGCATTCACGTGTCTGTCGACGAATGGCGGATTTTACATATCCTTCGTAGTACCCTACAGTCACGTTCAGTGAGTGTGGTGGTCGTTCTCTCCGAGTAGCACTCGCAGTTGACTCCCTGCTCTTTCATCTCATGTAGTATCACTGAGATGGAAAAGCAGGATATCCAAGCAGTGTATATTCTCAAGGGAACTGCTTAGAAGGTGATAAACGGTAAGACGTAAGTTCATTTGATCGTTTTTTTTTTCATAAACAGTCTGAGAACTTTTGGGTAAACTTTATATAATTTTTTTAGCAAATATAATATTTATCCTAATTTTCCTCTTGTTTATAGTGAAATAATACAGTATATAAATTATGACAGAAAATTATACAGTACCGTACTATGCTAGAATAAATGACGAAGCATAGTATGCAATGCTTCCATGCGGTTAAAAGGTAATCATCAGAAAAGACATGGAGTAAGAGTAATTCTTCAAATTTGCTGTTTTATTAAGTGTACTATTCACCTGAGAAGGCAGAGAGGACTAGGTTTTCAACAAATTGCTGTAGTTCAGACATGCAACAAAGCATTCTGACGATGCTCCACCAGACACAAACCTTGTGGGATGTCTGTGCTAATTTTTTTAACTGTCAACTTTTTTTGGGGGTTTCTTATTCTGTTCTAATTTTTAAAAAATTTTTCCCCACCTTTCTGTGCCTCTAGCTCTATAAGGACTTCAACTGAGAGCTCTTCTTCTTCTTTCACTTCTATTACATGCACTGCATCTCCAGTTGTTTAGCTAGCAGCACCACATTATCACGAATTGCTTGTCGAATCATGAGAATGCATGAACATATATTCCAACCTGATTGGCTGAGTGGTTAGCGTATCTGCTCTCAAGCCAAAAGGCTGCGGGTTCGAATCCCGCCGTGAGCATGGATGTTTGTGATTGTCTGTGAAAATATTAGTGGTGGGCAGTATATGGCGTTGGTGTAGATAATGATGTGGTTCGCTGTAGTTGGTAGATTGAGTGGTGGAGATGGAGAGTTGTAGAGTGGGGGGGTGCGCTCCCTCGATGAGTCTTTGGATCCTTGGAGGTGTCACGTGATAATAATAATATTTTCAGTGGCGACTTCTAAATACCGTTCATAAGCTCTGCTGTTACCCCCACTCCAAATGCTGTATCTACGTCCTTTCCGGAAGCAATAGACAGAGCAAAAATATTTCTTAAATAATATACTTGGAAGGCAGCAATAAGAACCCAGTCCATTGGCTTACAGGAGGGAGGTGATATTCGAACAACATCTGAACAGGATGGCCGTTGTAGGTACGAGTGGGCGAAGTCTAAGTCTAGGACTGACTATATATGTATAGCCAATTAGAGATAGCTGGCGAAACTATGACTGATTTTAAACAGCATTCGACGAAGAGAGTTCGGCAGACAGCTGTCTATATCTCGTGGTTACTGATCCAACCACCATACATTACTGCTTGAAATACTGCTGGTTTTACAGAAGATTTTTCTGAGTTGCGGGATTAAACACTCTAGTTTACGTAAAAAAAAAAAAAAAAACGAGCTTGACTTGTCCATGCTAGACATCGACTAAATCGGGAATCGGTCGAAGAAAGGCTTTTAAAAAAAATCTTGGAGTAGGCGACTAGAATCAACTTAGAACGCTCTTTCTTCAGGTGGCCTAGCGCTACAGATGGCGATGGCCTCACAAATAAAGACAATCCCAGCACCCAGCTGAAATATTGAGAAGGATAAAAAGAGGAGAGGCCGCACCTTTCAGAAAAAAATGACAGCGAAAAAAATATCATGCACTATTTTAAAATAAGAAAAATGAAATCAACCGTATGTTTTAATTTTAAAAAAATTGCAATAAGTGCCACTTAGAAAAAAATGAAATAAATTATGTTAATAAAATATGAAATATATCTCAATTTTCCCTCAGTAAACCTTATTGGACGTTAAATTGGAACGTACGATAAGGTTCGTCGAATTAAATTGGAACGGATGGGGCTGAATAGTAGATTGGTTCGCTGGATTGGAGATTGGCTGTCTGATAGGTATCAGCGAGTTGTCTATGGAGGAGCGATATCCCAGAAGAGGAAAGTTACTAGTGGTGTTCCTCAAGGGTCTGTTTTGGGTCCATTGCTGTTTAATTTGTATGTAATTGATATCTGGAGAGGTCTGAATGGTGATGTACAGCTGTTTGCAGATAATGCAAAGTTAGGGAGAGCTATCAGGAGTAGTGTAGATGCTGTAGCTTTGCAAGAGGACTTGAATACACTGGCTGAATGGGTTAATAAGTGGGATGTCAATTCAATGTTTCAAAGTGTAAGGTTAAAGTTTTGAAATTTGGGAAGCAGAGATGGGATGTAAAGTACACAATCGGTGCAAATATCTTGGAAGAGGTAGAGGAAATGAGAGATCTGGGAGTGATTGTAGACAAGGACCTAAAATTTCGGGGACATGTTACTAAAACAGTGAAGACAACACAGCGGATAATGGGAATGATGCGGAGGACATTGACTTGTAGAAGTAAGGATGTTATGGTTCCTTTGTATAAGGCTTTGATCAGGCCACATATGGATTACTGTGCACAGATCTGGTCACGTGGTTTTCAAAAAGATGAAATTGCGTTGGAAAAAGTTTAGAGGCGATTGACTAAGGTGGTTTCTGGTCTCTGGAATGTAGAGTATGAAGACAGATTGACAAAATGCAATTTGCAGAAATTGATGGATAGAAGGAGGAAGGGGGATATGATTGAGACATATAAGCTGTTAAGAAGTTATTACCAGATTAACGTCGGGGAGGTTTTGCACAGAATGGGTGAGGATAGCAGGAGAACAAGAGGTCATTCCTGGAAGCTGTATAAGAACGGTGTGAGCAAGGGAGTGAGGAGCATTGTTTGCATACAGAGTGGTGAGTGATTGGATTGCTTTGCCCGAGAGTGTGGTGTGTGCAGAGACAGTGAATATATTTAAGGCACAGTATGATAAACTGTGTGTATAACAGTGGACTTCCCACGATGAGTCTTTGACTCCATGGAGGTTTTTATACTACTAATAATAATAATGTTAATAAAATATATCTCAATCTTCCCTGAGTAAACCTTGTCGGACTTCTAATTAATTAATTTATTTTTATTATTTTTTTTTCACCGAACATTTTCGGAAAAAAAAATTTTTTCAGGAAGCCCCTTTCAGTTCTCTCTCTCCTTGTAAAGTTTACATGGCAATTTTGCCTCTGCACATGGGGAATAGTGCGAGCTGATTTTTTTCTGAATTCCCCATCTATCAACAAGCGAAGATGAATGATCCATTCCCGTATGAGAACTTGTTTTCTGTTGAGTGCTCTTCGTTGTAATTCTCTTTAAATGCTTTTACTGAAATTGACAAGACTCTCACGTTGAGAGATTTTAAAGTAGTTATCTCAGTGGGCTAAAAATGATTTCTAATAAGACACAAGTCACTGAACAACTAAAGGATCATCATTACTAATGATGGCATTGAACAGGCGGTTTTCAGTCTTCAAATGTTCTGTGATGTCAGAAATGAACAAATCAATCAAAATAAAACATTTATTATACGTATAGCCAACTCCTGCTTAAAAAATGATCTGCGATTCATTATTATCATTTTTTTTTTTTTTTAGGCATGAACCTTAATGTGCTTATCGACTTCACTGGTGTTACTGTTTAGATATTCAAAGTTCTTAATCATTGGTTAGTTAGCTATTTTATTTATTCATTAATATTTATGAATGTGAAACATCGACATTTTGTGAATTTTTATCTTCAGAGCAAAATAAGGAAGAAGAGGTAAAACTTTTCAATCTATTTTTTGAAACTTAAATAAGTGTTAAAGCAAACTTTAATTTAATTTTCTTTTGCTGATTATATTTTGCTTATCTGCCACCTGATGCTTACTTTAAGTTTACCAACAGTTGGAAAACGAAAAAAAAAAATCGCACTGTGTTTCACGGTTGGCCAATTCTCAGCTTCTGCGAACCAATCATAACGTAAGCAACAGTGACGTCAGGAGTATTAAATTATGAGGAGCGTAAATTTTGATATTTAATAATATCCCACGGCACTGCTACTCTAGGTGCGCGTGTGCGTATGGGGGTATAAGAATAGGTGTTTGCTCGAAAATGGTTTAATTAAAGCACTTATATTTTTTTTTATCTTTTTTATAAAGGTGGACTACACATTTATTATAATTCAATAAACATTTCTTGAAGTGTGTGCTAATTTTAAGAAACCTAAGTGAATATGCATTAGGTAATAACCACCGGAAATGTTAGTCATAATAAATTACAATGCTCAAATGCATGAGTTTTTGTGGAGTTTTTATACAGTTGGTGAAAAATCACGTTTTATAAATCAGTCATCCATATTCTAAAAGTGGTAAGTAGCATTTAATGTTTTTTCTTATTTTCCAATTGATTTTTTCTACTTATAATTAATAAAATGTCTTTTGTGATGTTAGACAATTGTATGATTAAAATTTGTTCTCGTGATCATGTTTAGAATTATAAACATGATAATGTTTGTAATTCATGTTATTATTTATTGTTATTTTACTCAAGTCCTCAAGATCCGCTGTAGTGCGCTTTGAAGTTATCCACACTCTGTATGGGGTAGAGCGGATGTCATGTTAACTACAATTAAGAATTACTTAAATACAGTATTCCTTATATTGTCTGAGAGGAATATATATATATATATATATATATATATGTATATATATATATTCCTCTAAATCATAAATAATTCCCATTATTTATGATTTAGACTTGTGTGTTTAAAGAGGATAATATGCACTATATATTAAAATTAACTTTTTTAACTTTTAAAAAATTTATTTTCTCTAATGTTAATTGCACGCACACACATTTTGTCCAGTTTTATACCCCTTCGTTTGTAAATAAATCATATTTAATAATAATAATAATAATAATCACTTTATTTTCATAACTCCTTTTATTTCTTTATGTATATTTTACATTTCTGATTACTTTAGAAACCAGACATGAGTTGTTTGCAGATGAAGAAAAATTAGGTAGAGCAAAAAGTCGATATTATGTTAATATGGTATGGCGCAAAAAAAAAAAAAAAAGTACTGAACTTCGCCACCCGTTTACTCCATAACATATATCGCCGTAGTTCTTCAGGGACTTTTTTTTTTTTTTTTTTTTTTTTTTCTCCCGCTATACTGTATTTTACAGAATGATTTTAAATAGACTGACTGTATCGTCAAAGGAGAACGGTTGTCAATTTAATGTGACAAATTGGAACATTTTGCATTTCGGAGTGAAAAGATTACAGGCTATGTACCATATTGATGGAACTGTACACTGGAAAACTGATGAAGCCACATATTTGGTAGGTGTTGGTGAATAGAGAGTTAAAATTCAAAGAATTTTTGCATATTTACAAAAATGGTTAAAACAGCACATAAGATTACCTGGTTATTTAAGAACACTCTGACATGCAGAGATAAGCAGGTTATTATTCCTCTTTATAGGGCTTTGATAAGGCCTCATTTGGATTTAGTTGCCTGGGTTTCTTGGAGATGTGGATGAGGTGGAGCAGATTCAGAGGTGAGTGACCAAGATTGTAGCAGGTCTGTGTGATGCTCCATATGAGGAGAGAATTAAAGATTTGTGGGATACAGAGATTGGTTGATAAGCCGATAAGGGAAGAAGGATATGATAGAGACATATAAGTTGCTTGGGGGGGGGGGGCTTATAGGATTGATGTGGAGGAAATATTTCAGTATATGAATAATGTGAAGAAAGCTAGAGATCATCAACGGAAGTTGACTAAGAGTGTGGTTAGCAAGGGAGTTAGGATTACATGTTTTTGCTCAGAGAGTGGTGAATTAGTGGAATAGATTGCCAGAGTAAGTTGTGCTTTGTTGGTGAATGATTTCAAGGCAAAATATGACAGGTCTTGATAATTAATGTTTTTGAAATGGACCTTCCACAATAAGTCTATGAACTCCATCCCATATGTAATAGTTTATATAGTGTGTGTGTGTGTGTGTGTGTGGATGAATAAAGGAAGGAACACTTTAAAACATGTTTTGTATGTGTTTGTTTCCTAAATTCCTATGGTTTTCAATAAAATTATTATTATATAATATCTCCAACTCATTGCAAGAGGCCACTCCACACTATGCTACAGAACATCTTAAAAATGTTTCCAAATTATTTTTCGAATGCTATGCAGGCATTCGAAACCAAATCTGACAGAATAGTGTTTGGTTGGTTGGTTTGTATTTTATTGGTGCAAGAACAGCCAAAGTCTGTGCCATAGAAAAGGCCACAGCAGTACATAAGGTCAAAGGTTACTACAGTAAGTACATGAATAGTCAAAGATAAATTAGCAAATAACATATAGGTACACAAATTAAGTTAAGCAATGCAGTATTTACATATAGATAAAATTGCTGTCAAATATGTTTGTACAAATTGTTTTGATAAGAAGTACTGTAACATGTAAGGATAAGGAAGTGGTTGTGTCACTGTATAAGGCACTTGTCAGACCACACTTGGACTATTGTGCTCAGATCTGGTCACCTGTTTTCATTGTGATGTGGAGGCATTGGAGAGGGTCCAGAGATGAGTGACTAAGACAATATCGGGACTTTGGAATGCTGGCTGTGGAGAGAGAGAGAGAGGGTTGAAGAAATGTGGATTACAGAGTTTGGTGGATACGAGGAAGAGAGGTGATACGATAGAAACATTTAGGTTAGTGAGGGACAGTAGCGCACTCAGGATTTAATCTTGAAAGGGGGGAGGTCCGAGTTGAGAATACACACTACGCATTGCATACGACCTGTTGACTGAGTATCTGCAACGATCGCTAATTCATAAGTAGTATAGAAGTAGAAGACACGGCACAACATAAATTAAAAAAAAATGAATTTTAATTAGAAAAAGATATTTGGAAAAATTTCTAGTGTGTTTTCCCTTTTTCTTTAGGAGGGGACCAGGGTCTCTGGCACCCCCCTCTGTGTGTGCCACTGAGTGAGAGGATTTTATCAAATTAATCCTGAGGGGATTATAAAATGAGTAGATGGTGAGAGGAGAAGAACCAGAGGTCATTCCTGGAAGTTGTGTAAAAGTGTGGTGAGGAGAGCAGATTTTTTGCATGGAGAATTGTCAGCGAATGGAACGCATTACCAGAATGTGTTGTCAATTCGAGATGTGTTAAGAATTTTAAGATTCTATATGATAAATATGTTATCATTTGAATGAACACACCTCCCATGATGAGTCTGCAAACTCCATGCAGGGTGTAATAATAATAATAATCTTCTTCTTCTTCCTAACATGGAATTTAGGCCATGTGGCCTGTTCCGGTCTCATGCCATCTCTTTCTTGGTCTTCCGATTCTTCTTTTCCCACTTATTTTGTATCTGTATAATATTTTTGGTAGTCTGCTGTTGTCCATTCGATTTAAATGTTCTAGCCATTTTTGTTTATGCTGTCTTATGTAGTAATTAATTGGTTTTATTTTCAGGGATTGTAAGATTTCTTCATTTGTTTTGTGGTCCCACTTGGTATATCCAGCTGTTTTTCTGAGGAACTTCATTTCTGCTGTTTGAATTCGTTTTTCATCTTTCCTTTTCATGGTCCATGTTTCGCTTCCGTATAGTAGAGTTGGTTTTGACAAGACATTATACAGTCTGATTCTAGTGTGTTTTTGTACCAGGGATGGCTTAAATATATTATTTATTATGCCATTTACTTTGACAAAGTTTGATATTTTAGTGTGTATATCTTTTTCTTCTTCGTATGACAGATCACATCCCAAGTATCTGAAAGTGTTACTTGTTCTGGTATTTTATAATCTATCACTATTTTACTTCTTATTGGGTTTTCTCCTTTGAATGCCATTATTTTTGTTTTTTCTTTGGATATTGTCATATTATATTGCTTTGAGATATCATAATAATAATAATAATAATAATAATAAATTAATTCTTTGTAAAAGGTTAAAAACATCATGCAGTTTGTCTGAGTCTGATAACATCTACCTGAGTATACATATGAGTATACCTGAGTATACATTTTATGAGCTGCTACAACAGCTCATAAAAGTATGAGCTGCTGTAGCAGCTGCATCTGCAGTCTCATTTCTCTTAGTTCCAGTGTGGCTGGGAATCTATTGCAACCAAAAAAACAAAATTAGGGGTTTTCATTTTGTACAACAGGTGTAAAACTTCACACAGCACTGGATGTGTATTATGGATAGGAGTGGACACAGCCTGTGGAGAACTCAGTGAGTCTGTATAAATTACACGTTTGGTAGCGGTTTTGTTTTATATGCACAAGTGCAAGCTGAATGGCATGCATCTCTGCTGTATAATTATTGCAATCAGGTGGGATCCGGTTAGATAGGTAAAAATTTCATTAATCTCTCATGTAATGTGTTGACACTCCACCAAAATATGACAAATAGTAAGACACGTGTTGTATTTTTCACACACAGGTGTGTTATCAGCCGTCAGTAAATAAGAATGTGTAAGATTAGCTATGACCTATGCAGAGCCTAGCAAGAACAACTTCCTCTCTTCTCTTTGTGTGTTAACCAAAATGCCAGTGCTTAATTTCAGGCTTAATGTCATCTGATTTTTTTTGTCAATTCATCCTGCCATTGGGCAATTAGCTTTGATCTTATAAAGTGTCTAGTTTGTATATGGGACTGTCAAACAATACATCAAACAATACTTTTATGAGCTGCTACAACAGCTCATAAAAGTATGAGCTGCTGTAGCAGCTGCATCTGCAGTCTCATTTCCCTTAGTTCCAGTGTGGCTGGGAATCTATTGCAACCAAAATTAGGGGTTTTCATTTTGTACAACAGGTGTAAAACTTCACACAGCACTGGATGTGTATTATGGATAGGAGTGGACACAGCCTGTGGAGAACTCAGTGAGTCTGTATAAATTACACGTTTGGTAGCGGTTTTGTTTTATATGCACAAGTGCAAGCTGAATGGCATGCATCTCTGCTGTATAATTATTGCAATCAGGTGGGATCTGGTTGGAGATAGTAATGTCAGGAAACACAGCAGCACAGATATCTGTTCTAGAACCATCAGTATAGATGGTGAAGAAATCAGAGTAGACTGCTCTGTGTACATTAAACAATTGCAGATCATGGAGTATGCAACTTCTGTAGCTGACAAAGTGTGTGGTTACAGGATGGAGTGCAAATCTGCCATGGAGGAATGCTGTTTTGTAAGGTATAGGCAATGTTGTCATCATTCATGCCAACAGCTTGCATAGTCTCTTTAACATTTTAACAGAGAAAGGAGACTAGTCCATGTAGGATGAATGGGAAGAGACTTTATATCTTTAGGGCATAATTGAAAGACCACTGTTTCTAAGTGATAGCGCCAGTTCATTTGCTTCAGCATAAAGACTTTGAGTGGGTGATGTATGAAAGGTACCAGTAGCTATCTGTATACCATATGATGGATGGGATCCGACCATCGGGGGTTATTCTGCATTGCACATCCACAGTTGAGACCCATAATTGAGCTTTGAAAGTATAAGTGCACGATAAACATGAAGCAATGGAGATCAGTCTGCATCCCATTCAGTAGAGAATAGAGTGCAATGGACATTCAATGTTCTCTTGCATGTTTCTCTTAGGTTGAAGAATATGTGCAAGAAATGTAAGTTTTCTGTCAAAGATGAGTCCCAAGAACTTGGTTTCTCTTGCTACTGAAATAACAGACAGATCATCCCATTTTTAATTCAGCATCTGGGTGGAGTGCATTTGCAACAGAAGTGTACATAGACACTTTTTTTCTATACATTAAAGATACCACAAAATTATATACTTGGTTTTAATCCTTTACCCAAGAAAGCAAAACAATGTTTTGCATGTAAAATATATTCGTGTCTGAGCTACTTGTATATAGAGGCTAATTACTTCACATCACTTGCCTTAGTATGTATCCCATAATGCAAAGCACATACCCTTTTTGACGTGTAAAATGTTATGCATAATGGGAGGGGCCACTACCCAGACCGGTTTCGACCTTTATAGTGGCCCTTCCATTATGCGTAGCATTTTGCACATCCAAAAAAAGGGTGCGTGTTTTGCATTATGGGATTCATACTGAGCAAGTGATGTGAAGTCATTAGCCTCTATATACAAGTAGCTCAGACATAGTAGTTCTTATACAAGTTTCTAAATGGACCAAATGGTTTAAAGTTGAACAACGTCTATGAAATCCACATAGGAGAGAACATCGTTGCTTCCTAAATACCAGAGATGTCTGGCAACCATTTTCTTTAATATCTTACAAAGACAGCTGTTCAGAGCAGAAGTCTATAAGGGTGAAGCATAATGCTTTTAATCCTTGCTATCTGATAGGTTACTGTGTAGGGAAAAATTTATGAGCTACGTGCTCAGCCCGAGTTGGGCAAGTTATAGATCTTGAAAGGGAACCAGGATGGCCTTAGGTCATCTATATTTGCATAATTCTGATTCATCATAATTTGCTACTTGTTGGACTAATTCATTTGGATGTGAGGACGATTTTGAGAAGTACTTTACTGCGAAAGATTGCAGGAGAGAGTAGATATAAGGGATATTTGTGTCTCGATGAAGTTGAACATTTCTAATGTACCATGGTGCATTTAAGATCATGCGTAAGCATTTGTTTTGCAGTTTAAGGATATTTGAGCTTGAAGTATGGCTCCAGGCAGGGGATGCATAAGTGATAATGGGACAAATCATCAACTGGTAGAGGAGCAATTTGATTTTAATATCTAGTTTGCTGTTCCTATTGATAAGAGGATAGAGCTGAGTGATAACTTTTGATGCCTTTGCGCATAAGGATTTTGCATGCGGACTGAAGGTTAGTTTTCTATCTAGCAGTACGCCGAGATATTTGGCTTCTGTTTTCCAGGAAATCCTGATGCTAAATAGAAAGATGTCTTCTTTGGGAGATGTTGAATTTTTTGTGAACAGAAGAGCACTGCTTTTTTGAGGATTTACTTGCAGTCTCCAAATGGAGAACCAGTGTTCCAGTTTCAGCAAGTTATCTTGTAGTTTCTTTGTAACAAGATGCGGTTTAAGAGATCTGGCCAGTATTGCTGTATTGTCAGCATAGAGAGCAATGATAGATGACATCTGGTTATGTGGGATGTCTGTGATGTAAATCGAGAAAAGTATCGGCGCCAGGAATGATCCTTGAGGCACTCCACCCAAGATCCGCCGCTGGGTAGATACCGCCCCATTTAGTTTAACTTGCATGTGTCTTCCAGAAAGAAAGGACTTAATGAGGTGGATCAGATCCAGTGGAATGCCGGCTAAAATCAGCTTGTATAGGAGTCCAAAGTGCCATAATTTGTCAAAGGCCTTTTCTAAGTCAAGAAAGACTGCTCCAGTGTATTGATGCCAGTTAAAGCTGGTGGTAATGTATTCAACTAGTCTATGGATCTGTTGAGTAGTGCTGTGGAGTTTGCGAAAACCAAACTGATCTATAGGTAGGATATTTAGCTTGTTAACAGAAACTTGAATTTTGGAGAGGATGACTTTTTCAGCGATTTTGCCCAAATTGGAAATCAGACTGAAGGGGCAATAAATTTGTGGCAGCTGTGGGTCCTTACCAGGCTTATAAATAGGGACCACATCTGCCAACTTCCAAGCATAGAGAATTTTAATCTAAGCATGGCATTTATTATTGTTGTAAGATGTACAATGGCCTTTTGGGGGTAGCAGTTTAATAACTTTATTAGGGATACCATCAGGTTCAGGAGCTTTTTTATTTTTAAAATTTTGTATGATGTCATAGATTTTGGCTGGAGAAGTAGGTCTGAGTTGGCTGGTACAAGTATCACACTGTTTTAGTACGTATCTGACATCATGGTGGATTTTTTAAATATGATTGAAGTTCAGGTTATCATAAGATGGGCTGCACCGCTTTTCTAAGTGACTATAGTTTCGGCTTTTTCAGCATTTGAGTGAACTATGCCTAAATCCGATTTGAGAGGAGGAAGAGTTTTATTTCTGATATTTCTTAACAGTTTCCAAACGGTTTGATCACCGGGTGAAATGAAAGCTAATTTATCTTCCCATAGTTTGTTTCTGTGGGCCTTCAGTGTAGCTCTCACTGCACTATTCAACCGGTTGAGTAACTTTTTATCCTGGGGAGTCCTGGTATTAAAGTATCTTTTTCTTGCCTTATTTTTTTCCCTGATTAAAGTTCATAATATCTTCTAGAAGTCTTTTAGGCTTAGAAGTAGGCGTATTTGAGATGATTGACGATAAGGCTGCATTGATTTGTGGAGTAAATTTATTGATTGCAGAATCAATTTCTTCTTTAGAGTTAATATGAAGAACAGGACCAAAGTAGTTTGGGAGCACATTGGATAATTTTTCCCAAGGTATGAAGGTGTGAGGCAGGGGGGGGGGACAGTCCCTTCTGATTGCCTAATTGGAGCAGAATAGAGTTGTGGTCAGAGGTTAATTCGTCAAGTGAATCCAAGTTGTACTGCAATTTGACATTTTGGAGGACAACTATATCTAGGACCAGCCACAGCTATGCATTTGGAACTTGGGTAGTTAAACAGTATGCAGCCATTTTTGTTGATAGATTTACTGTTCCAGGCAGGATGCTTTGCATCGAGGTCTCCACTGATGATGACTGGTCCTTTTACTCCAAGGATGGCATCCAGATCTGAGGTCAAAATGTTTTTGATGGAGGGTTGTAAGCAGCAAAAATTTTTAGGTTTCCAACTGAGTTTGTGAGGACATTAATGCCTGTGATTTCGAGGTTGGTGGTTGTAGGGTTGGTTATTGAATGATGGTTGATATAGTTTTTGATAAGGGTGGCTGTACCTCCACCTCTATACCCAACTCTGTCATTTCTGTAAATCTGATACCCTCTGATTTTTAGGTTGTCAGCAGGCCTCAGGTGTGTTTCATTGATTAGAAATATATCTGGGTTATATCTATTATTGAATTCCTGGATTTCCAACACCTTGTTTTTGGTACCGTTGGCGTTCCAAGCGATAATCCTAAGTGAATCTGGGATGATTTTTTTCCTATGCATCAGCGAGTGCAGATAATATGGATTGGGGTGTGCTGTAAGAATCTTTTTGTAACACTTAGTGATGGATTTGAGTTGCTTAAATCCTGCAGCATATTTGCAGGAGAAGAGATGATAATAGCTGATAGATTTGAATGTGGATTAGCCAGATTCTGGTTTTGTACCCTGATGTGGCCTGCTCCAAATACTATCTATTTGGAGCAGACCACATCAGCATATGTTCTCGCTTGATGTTGAAGATTCATTTTCTTAAGGGGCTCGGTTAATGGTGGCGGAGAACCTGTTGTCATGTTCTCACTCTTGGAGGACTGAGGAGCTTGAATTTCAGGAACTCTTGCACTAGATGACAAGCTAGGTTGATTATTTGGATCGTTCCATCTGTTTTTGAGGTGATGTATACATCCTCTATAATTAGTGGGGTGAGGACCGCCACAATTAGTGCACTTAGCCAGGGTGGATTTTGGCTTGGTGCAGGTGTTTGTGGGGTGATTCTCACCACATTTTAAGCATCTGTACTGGGCTTTGCATAGCTTCTGGGCATGGCCAAATTTTTGGCATCTGTGGCACTACATAGAAGATGCTCTCTTCCTCAATGGTTCTGGGGTGATTTTAAGTCCACAGATTGATTTTAGATTGTATATGTCTTTGTAAATATTATGAATCTCTACTAAAACTAGAGGCATAGGTGTCTTATTTGATCTGAACATTTTACTGACCTTTATGGGAGGTAGATCCTGTAAGTTGAGGTCATTGACTATTTCATCCGTGTCAATATCCTTGGAGACTCCTTGTAGGACTACTTTCACCACATTCAGAGGCAAGTGAAAATGTGTGATATCATGTTCCACTTGCGTCCAGCTCCTTTGTAAGATTTCTATAATCAGCCACCATGGCAGGCTGAATTTTTATGCCCTCATCTGCATTTTTAGCCGATCTATAACTTATTTGTAAGTTAGCCATGGTGGTTCTTAGTGTTGTCCATCTCTGCTTTTCCCTTAGGATAATCGGCGGCACCTTTTCATTGAGGGAGGCAGAGGGGTCTGAAATGGGAGCATCTTCGTCCATACTAACATCATTTGTTGGCTCAGCAGCGAGAGTTTTTCGCTTCTTATGAACGTGGATCTCTCCTTGATCAGAAGGATTAGAGGCAGAGACAACAAGATTGAGTTTTTTCCTCCATTTGAGGAGAGCCTTCATTTTTCTCATCATAACCTCGGGTGAAGAATATAAGTTTAAGTAGCTGGGCCATTCTCGTTCAAATTTTTTGAGAATAGCTTTTTAACAAAAGTGAGTCGAGTGACTCGATAATGATGTCGGGGTCGATCATGCTAGTAGGCCATTTCAGCTTGAACTTCTTTTGAAGTTTAAATGAATATAAGAACTGGCTCTTCATCGAGAAAATCAGTGACAGCGTCTAGGTTAGGCACGCTCATATCATTTTAATTGCATGTGAGTGCAAGTAGAAATCCCGCAGGTCTAGAGACCTGCCAGCAGAAATTCTCTCGAAAATCCTGCAGCCGCAGAGGACTGCCAACAATACCAAGTGTTGGCTAAATACACGAAGCAATAGCAATTTAATTGCATCAAAAGTCAGTTTTACTTTGTCTCCACTATCAGTGATCAGATGAGTCTTTTCATCTTCAATCAATCACTAATTTACACACCAATCACGCTGATAATCCTGAAGGAAACATCGTAATCCACTGAACCAAGTTTGCAACTTGTCACGTCAATCAATCACTGATCGCTGTTCAGAGTCGATTTATTAGGTCGATTATTATTTGCTTGTGTTGGATCCTTTCCTGGTTTTGGGATAGCAATGACAACTGACTAATGCCAAGAATCCGGAAACTCTTCCTCTGCAAGGATTCTGTTGTATATTAAGAGAAGGAGATCCATTATTTCATTTATTATTTATTATTAATTTCATAATGGATGTCATCAGGCCAAGCTGAACTATCTTTTTAGTTCTTTCTTAACAAATGAATGATTATATGGCTCAAGCCCATTGTTAGAAAATTTTAGCTTTTCTTTCTTGTGCTACTCTTTCAATATTAAAAATCAAGGAGGATATGAAGCTGTTTCTTAGATTCTGGCAAAAGGTGGACAAATGACGTGCTCTCTGTCTGTCTTTCATTTTCTGGATTTTATCTCATATAATTTTTACACTGGTCATTTGATTAATTGATGAGGTAAATTGAATCTAAGATTGTTTTTGACTGACATCTCACATAACCTGCTTTGGCCTAAGCTTGTTTAAAAGCTATTAAGTTTGATGTGGTGGAGTATCTACAAAAGATACCCTATGCTCTGTGTTGATCTTTTTTTTTTGGCTGTTTGGCATTTTGAGTTCTACCAAAGCTCTGAACAGAGTGAAAATTGACATGATGTTCTTGGAATGAAGGCTGTTGCTGCCTGGACAATGCAGTCTGTTACATACTTTACAGCTTGTGTTTGATTGACTGTATCAGTATTAAATTTTGCAAGATGGAAAAAAGTGGTCCAGTTAGCTTGTTTCATTTTCCATATGGGCATTTGTGTAGGAAAATATGTTTCCTTTGAAGGCATTGTGCAAAGAGCAGGAAGGTGATCGCTTCCATATATGTTCTTTTTGATATTCCGTGTGAGCAGTGGAAGAATGGAAGGAGAGCAAATTGTAAGAGCAATTGTAGAATGTGAATGGTGAGGGATATGGAAGAAAGTACTGAGCCTATTATTCAAAAGGGAGAGATCATTATTGTCAAGGATTCATTTAATAATACAAACTCATCTCTTTGTGTTGCACTACCCCACAGTGTACTGTGACTATTAAAGTCACCAATAAAGAATGTGGGTTCAGGCAGTTGCAAGATGAGGATATCAAGATTGATACCATTTAACTTTGCACTTTGTTGTAAATAAATTGAGCATACTGTAATAAGAAATCCCACAGATAGTCGAATTACTACTGCTTCCATTGTAGTATTAAGCTGGACATGATGGAAAGGAGCATGAGTGTCCCACTAGGATGGCTACTCTTCCACGAGCAGCACCACCTCCAGTTCTGTCCTTGTGTACAACAGTGAAGGTAAGGTTCTCATTGGTGTTCCCTATAAACAGAACGGTTTGTGTTTCTGCAGCATCGATATTCCGGCAAAACTCATGACAGTTCCATTGTAAAAATTTTTCTTTTGTTTTGGCTTTACAGACTTGTCTGATTTTCCAGACAAGTGACTATTAAAGTCATCGATAAGGAATATGGGTTCGTGAGGGCTTACCTTTGTCATATTTATCAGTTGTTTTTGGGAAGTACGAATGGCCAGTGTCCATCTCTTCCTATGGTAAAATATTCAATACATTGATGTGGCAGGGTCAGTTGGCAAGTTTAACTTACTTTCAGTGGATGATACTGAAGTATCCATTTTTTTTGTGGGATGTCTGGTGGTTTATCTTAAAGTGATATCTTTGGCATAATTTTTTGACAAGTAGGTTCTCATTGAATGGAACCATTTTTGGAGTTGTCTCTGGAGTAATACCATAAGATCATGCAATTAATGCACTCAACAGAGAAGCACTCATGATCATAAAGTACAAGTATGGTGAAATTATCAGATAGTGGAATAGACATACGTGTTTTGAGATGCTTTTGACATTTTCTTAGCTGCCAACTTTTCAGCATAGGAGGATATCAGAACAGTTGTGTTAGTGGTCAATACTGTTCTTGATTGTTTCCTTTTTGCATTCCACTCCACTTCTGACATGCATGAGAGTAAGCTGGATGATCTCTCCTGACAGTCAACATATTTAGCTTTTTTTTGCAAGCAAGATTTGTTATCATGCTCTTTACTACCACATAGGGCTCTGGTTGTAGAGCCACGACAGGCAGTTTGGGCATGTCTATATTTCTAACATTGAAGCATCTCAGTGGATTAGGAATGTAACAGAACAGTTGAGATACCCTGCTTTTACAGTTGTTGAGGAATGTGGGTTATAAACCCTGAGCTCAGGCACCAAAGCAAAAAACCCTTGAACATGATTCTTCATCCTCAAACATTTCAGGGGCCCTAACAAAGTTCCAAGCAAGTAGTGATACCATAGATATAACATTGGTAACAGAAGTAAGAAACAAAAGACACATGATATTAGTATAAATATACCAGTGTTGTGATCATCCATGCAACAGGTGAAAAGCCATAGGGAAAATGTTACTATTCTTTATTCAGAAGGGTTTAGAAGGGCAGATTTCTAAATCGTAGGATTTCCCAAAACTGTCAGAAATTACTTTCTGGTGATATCCTAGTGGAAACATGTCAGCAGCATTCCGAGAAACAACTAAGAACAATATCACTGGGTGGAATACCTATCATGGTAACACCTCATAAAATACTCAATTCTTGTACAGGAGTGAGATATCAGATTGTGATCTCCTTGATGTTCCTGATGAGAAGATATATTCAGAGCTCAAAGATCAGGGAGTGACAGGTGTGAGGCGAATCCCGATACGTAGAAGTGGTTACCTGATTCCAACCAGGAATATCATCCTTGCTATTGATACACATAAACTTAAATGCAGATATTGTATTCTGGAAGTAATCTAGTCTACATCTATTTATAGCTGGTTTTAAGTTTATGCAGTAATAAGCAAAGGTTGTGTCCAACCTTTTCTTATTACCACATATGAACAGAAGAGAGAATGATCAGGAGACAGTCATGCAGGCTGTCCCCAACTAACTATTTCACAGAGAACTTTGAAGAAAAAGCCTTAACCTCTGTCAATGACTCTAAGGCTCTTGACACCTTCCTAACAGAACAACCAGCATCCGGTTCACTTAAGAAAAAAAAAAAATCTCTTTCTAGATACCTTGATTACATGTCACTAGCCTAATGAATCATTAGCATTCTCAGTTTACAGAAAACCATGGACAGGTAGATATCAATCATACCATCCCTTTCCCCAACAGCATGGAATTATAAAAATCCTGTACAACAGGACAAAATTGATTAGTTCTGATATTAATGCTCTCAACACTGAACTGATTCATGACACGTTCTTAGCCAATGGCTACAATTCCCACCAAATCCAAGTACTGTGGCCAAACAAGCAGGATAGCGAACATCAGACTTCCAGACAGGCCGGACTACATCTGGCTCCCTCACTACAGCTCATTCAGGGTTTGCTGACCATGCCTTGGACATCCACCACAGGTAAAAGGCCACCTTACTCCACAATTTTCATATTTAAATTTGCTTAGGCAGCAAATTTAAATATGAAAGACTTTTCCTGGAATCTGCTATAGCCTTAAGGAGTTACTCAGCATATTTGGTTACACAAAACTGCCTCAAATCTTGGAAGCATTTATTCTTAGAACTCTAGCCCACTAGGGGGGGGGGGGTACTGTTTAAGAGGACTTTAGGCTCGTCCTTGTTGCTCTGCTTTGGTATTACCCAATGTAGTGCCTGTATGCATATGCCAGTTTATTCATTGTTCCCTGATAATGGCAGTTTGACTGCCAAAATACTGAAAATATTAATTGAAAGTTAATGTAATTAATATATATATAGGTATGCTGCAATTTTTTAAAATAATAATATTGTCATGAACCACCAAAATTATATAAGCCTTACCACCTAATGAACTTAGAGGATAACAATGATGCTGAGAAGGGCACTGACATGGAAGAATAAGGAAGTCATGATACTAATTTATATGGCCTTATTACTATTCTATCTGGACTACTGCTTTGATCTGCTGCCCAGGATTTTGAGAGGGTGAAAAAAAACAGAGAGGATACAGAAGTGGATAACTATGATATCAGGATTGTGGAATTTGAGAATGAATTAAGGGAATGTGGGTTATAAACCCTGATAAACAAGCAAGCAGAGGAGAAGTGATATGAACATAGCTATACAAGCTGGTAAAAGGATTTTATATGAGGTAAATCTTTCATTATGTAGTAAGAGGAAAAGAACCAGGGTTCATCCTTGAAGAGTGGAAGGGGTGTTAGCAGTGTCAAATTTTTCTCTTAGCAAGCAGAGAGTGAGTGAATAATATTATTCCTGCCCTCATTCCTTCCCTGTTCAAGCCAAGCAGTGAATTCTATTTGCTTGCCATTCTTTTGAGAAATATCTATTTACTTCTCTTACACATTTAACAATTATACATATATATATATATATATATATACAAGTAAATTATATTATTGTGTTTAATCTCCCTTTATTTAAGTGTAAGCAAACAAACTCTGCTTGTGAAGTATCTTCATCACTGGACTTATATATAGAGGCTAATTACTTCACATCAGTTGCCTTAGTATCCCATAATGCAAAGCACTTTTCCTTTGGAATTGTAGATGGAGTCACTACCCAGACTAGTTTCGACCTTTATTGAGGTATTTTTATAGTGGGGAGGTACCTCTCCAAAAAATTTGAGTTATCTACAAGATCACTCAAAATCTCACTTGAGTGATCCACAATTATCACTGAACTCATTACTCCTAACACAATTCACTTCAGGACATGACACTCAGTGACAGGCGAGAACTTACCACTGAATAGAACCACTCTACTCCAGAATGCAAGTCCCAAGATGAACATGATTAAAATGTCATCCGTGGGAAGCTAGACCCAGGAAGATATCAAGGTTAAATTAATGCAGAAATCATATATTTCTCATAAACAAGTAGTAAAAAAAAGGTAATAAAGGTACCTTATTATTAAAATACTCTGGATCAGACAATTGTAAAAAAGTTGTAAATTATACTTGACAAGAAATTATATTCTTGATTAATCTTTTATCCAAATGTAAGCAAACAAAGTTTGCATGTGAAGTAACTTCAAGACTAGGCTGCTCATATACAGAGACAGATGACTTCACATTAGCTGGACTACTTGTATATAGCAGTTGATTTCACATTGATTGCCTTGGTATTGTTCTGGGTTTGACTCCCACCACTGATGAGACCTTATTGAAGGTCAAAACCAGTCTGGGTAGTGACTCCTTCTGAAAGGAAATGTGCTTTGCATATGGATACTAAGGTAATCAATGTGAATTCATTCTCTCTCTCTATACAAGCATCCCAGTTTTAAGATACTTCATGTGCATACTGTTTTTGCTTATACTTGCATAAAGGATGAAACAAGAATATAATTTCTTGGCAGGTATAATTTACTTTGTAACCAAGTGAAAAAAAACTTTCTACAGACACTACTTCGTTACGATAAAGCTGTCTTTAAATTGTATTACATTATTTAAGTTTCTTTATTGTGCCTTTGAGTGAAAAGAAAAATGTTTTCCTTTTCACCCAAAGAAAAATTTCTCATGTAGCATTGTACAGGTAACTAATTAAATTTTATTACTCATTGAATGATCTCAGAAATATTATTATAACAATTTTCTCATTCAAATTGTTAATATAAGTGCATTTTTCAGCATATTTTTGCAGTTTTGGGGATCAAAATCTTTTGGTATGTGAGCATATAATTATTCTTTGTTGATGATGAAAACATTAATTCTTATAAGGAGGTAATCAAAGATCTTACCCCTTGAAACAAAGGATATCTAAAAGTATAGAAATGATACAGTTTCGGGATTCCTTTTGGGTGAGTATATATTCCAGGATTTAACAATGAATTTATTTTATTTTATTTATTTATTTATTTTTTATTCATGTGATTATATATTGTCTTCTGTCCGGTATTCCAGATCCTTACTTTGTATGCATTGTAGATTAGTTCTTGTTTAGTTTCTTGCTATGTTATGAATTATCTCTTCTCTATCTATTTAATAAGCTCTTTGCCCATGCTGTAACTTTGATGGTATGGACTTCTTAAACTTTTTTCCCCCCATCACTAGGTGGGAGGGCATGCTTGAGTTATTGAGTTGGAGAAGGATCTCTTGCAATGTCGGATTTCACAGTTATGAGAATTAGAGCCACTATATTCTCATTCTGTCCTAGTTTTCATTCCATAGTCAATAGGTATTATTTTGGCTATTTACTTCCTGAACTGATCACATCAGTGCATAACAGTCCAGAATGTGAACCACTGAGATCAAGGTCTTTCATGAAGACAAGACTGAAGTTTATACAGATCAGTAGTATGCAGATTTTGCTTTATTTGGTCTGCATATGCTTTTAAACCTTTCTAACTTGTGTTTTTACAAATGTTAACAACAAGGTTTAATTCTCAGAAGTGCATTAAATATAGAGGAAACTTTGCTAATTCTATACTATGACTAAAACAAAATTTATGCGCATTCTGTAATATTATTATTATTATTTAGGCCTCCAAGGAGTCAAAAGATTCATCGTGGGAGGTCCTTCTTAGGAAACACAAGTCTATCAAGACTCGTCTCGGGAGGTCCCTCTTAGGAAACACAAAGTCTATCATACCACTCCTTAAACTCATTGACCATTCCCGCTCTCACCACTCTATCAGGCAACGGTTCAACCACCCCTCCATGCAAAGAAACCATTCCTCACCCTCTTGTTCACAGTTTCCTTTCGTAACTTCCAGGGATGGCCCTTGTCATCACTCTTTCCTGCTGTTCAACCAAGTGAAAGAACTCCCTAGTCTCAACCCTGTAACCACCTCTCAACAGTTTAAAAGTCTCCATCATATCACCTCTCCTTCTTCTATCCACCAAACTCTGCAGTCCACATTCCCTCAGCCGATCCTCATAACTAACATTGTACAGTCCTGAAACTGTCTTTGTTATCCGCCTCTGTACTCTTTCCACAGTTAATTTATCCCCTTCAAATCCTGGGGACCAAATCCGAGAACAATAGTCTAAGTGTGGTCTGATCAGAGTCTTATACAACAGAATGATAACTCTTTTATCTCTGCAGGTCAGTGTCCTTCTCATTATTGCAGCAATCCTCTGTGTTACCTTCACCACCTTTGCAATATGTCCCTTGAATTTCAGGTTTCTATCAATCATCAACCCCAGATCTCTTGTATCCCCTACTTCCTCCAGTATATCTCCTCCAATAGAGTATGCAGCGTCCCATCGATGTGTCCCAAACCTCACGACCTTAAATTTTTCTGCATTAAACTGATACCCCCATTTGTTTACCCATCTGTCTAGCTTATTCAAATCCTCTTGCATGGCTACCACATCTGCACTATTACTAATAACCCTTCCCAGCTTCACATCATCTGCAAACAACTGAATATCCCCCCTGCAATCCACTGACAATGTCATTGATATAAAAAAGGTTAAACAATATGGGTCCCAGTACTGAGCCCTGTGGGACCCCCACTTGTAACCCTCTGCTTCCTTGAAACTGCCCCACCATACACAACTCTCTGATACCTATCAGACAGCCAATCCTGAATCCAGTTGACCAATCTGACATCCAGATCCATGTGCTGCAACTTAAATATCAGCTTATCATGTGGCACCCTGTCAAATGCCTTCGCTAAGTCTAAGAAAATTGCAGTATATGCCTTTCCCTCATCTAATGCTCTTGTAACTTTATCATAAAAGGCTAGCATATTGCTAAAACAAGAGTGCCCCTTCACAAATCCATGTTGACTCTCACAGATAACATTACCCTCATCGGCCAGTGTTGTATATGGTCTCTAACTAATTTCTCCAAGATCTTATCAACTACTGATGACACACAAATTATCCTATAATTAGACACTTCCAGTCTGCTACCGTGCTTATGCAATGGCACTATCTTACCTTTGTTCCATTCCCTGGGCACCTTTCCCATAGCCAGACTTTCATTGAAAAGCCAGATCAATGGAGCTGTCAGTTCCTTAGCACATTCTCTCAAATCTTGTGGTGAAATACCACCCAGTCCCACAGCTTTACTGACATCCAGAGTATTCAGTATTTGGAACACGTTCTCCTCTAAACCTTGACCCTGCCCTATCCCTCTAGTATTAAAATTTACTCCTCCAGGATGAAATACACCAATAAAATGTTCATTGAACAATTCCACTATGTCCTCTGTATCAGTCACTCTATTCCCATTTTTATCCCACAATATCATTCTTCCACAATCACTTCTCCTCCTACTGGCCACCACACATAGCTAAAAAATTCCCTAGGATTTTCTTTGGATTTTAGGGCCAATCTCTTCTCATATTCCAGTTTTGCCTTCCTTACCATACTAGTCACTCTCCTGGCCTGTGTCTTATATTCTTCATGCATCTGCTCTTCACCTGTCTCCTTATATCTCTTCTTCCATAGCCTCTCTTTTTCACATGCAGCTCCTGTTTAATATTGTTTGTCATCCACTTTACACCAAATTGTGTCCTTTTCTTCACTTGTAGAACACAGCTTACTATTGCTGCTAACAAATATTCCTTCACAATTTCCAAAGCACTAATGATATCCCGGCTTTCCAATTCCTCCCTCCATGAAACTTCCCCCAGTTGATGTCTAAGACTATTATAATCACCTGCTTTTTAATTCCACATATGTTCCCGTTTCTTTGATACTCCTGCATGTCTATTCATCTTCCAAGTCAAAATCACATGATCACTTTCTCCAACTGGTGGTAGAGATGACATCTCAGTTATTATCAACTCTTGCTATGATGCTATGACCAAATCCAAAACTCTTGAACTTCTTGTTCCTCTCTATTACATGTTGCCTAAGATATTTGTCCCTCAAGAATTCTAGAAATTCCATTCCCTTATTGCTATATGCATCTTCCTCTCCCCAATTTATACTGCTATAGTTAAAATCTCCCATAACAATCGTTCTTCTTGCACTTGCCAAGCTCAACTGTCTAAACATCTCCTGACACCCCTCTGTGCTCCTTGGCTTGTAGCAACACTCCACTAAATATCCTGTCTTGCTCACCTTTACCTCACACCATATTTGGGAATCCCAAAAAACAGTGGCCATCATCTTCCCAGTTGACAAAACGGTCTTTGCATTTTTCGGTGCTCTTTCACCGGGCATTGCCCACTGTTTTGACTGCTGCTTGGACTCAGGTGTGTAGTGGTGGTGGTGGATCCAAGTTTTGTCTACAGTCATGAATCGATGCAAAAAATCCTGCGAATTGCGATTAAACATTGCCAAACACTGCATTGCAATGTCTTTTCACATGCGTTTTTGATCAACAGTCAACAATCGTGGCATCCATTGCACACACAGCTTTTTCGTGTGCAATTTTTTGTGCAGGATATTACACACCCATTGAGTTGAGATGCCTACATACTCAGCAATCTCACGCACTTTCATTTGGAAGTCTTCCATAACAATACCATGGATTTTGTCAATCATTTCCTTCATAGTGAACTCAGTTGGGAGTCTGGAGCATGCTTCACAAAGTTCGATGGACTTACAACCATGTTTAAACTCATTTATCCAAAAATAAATAGTCTTTAATGCTTCAATGCATTAAAGACTATTTATTATAGTCTTTAATGCATTATATATATATATATTTATTTATTTTATATATGCAGTGCAGAGTTCCCATGAACTGCATCTAACTCGGCTTTGATCTGCATGCAATCCACTTCTTAAAATAAAAGTGTTTCATCATTGCACAGCAAGGAAATTTAAGTAGGTAATGGAAAAACGATTGTCATATGGTACACTAAGCAGAAGAATGAAAGAAAAAGTGATTTGGAAAACTATGAAAGTGCAAGAAACTGGAAATAAGGAGAAGATATTGTATGGAGATTTGATGATAAGAGGTCATCATCATCATCAAATTCCTGCCATGTACCCTCAAGGGGTGTACAGGATATGATAGTACTACATGAAAAAAATTACATCATTATTAATTTCCTATCTACAATTTTCCTCCAAATCAGTCTGTTACTTGTCAACACTCCAATATCACCAGATCTTATATTTCTATCGTCTAAAGCACTTTGTACCGTATCAATCCACCTATATCTTGGTCTTCCTCTCGGTCGTTTTCCTGCCAACCTGGCAGAGAACACTTGTTTTGCTAATCTTTCCTCGCCCATTCTGTTTAAGTGACCACACCACCTGAGATTAGCTCTGCTAACGCATTCCTGGATGCTGACAATGTCAAGTTCTTTCCTAATATCCTCGTTTTTAATATGATACTGCCATTGATGCCATCTGTTCACGCCTATAATCTTTCTCAGGACTCTCATATCTGCAGTCTCTAGTCTTTGGTCAAGTGTTTTACTTCTGACCCAGCTCTCAGATCCATAAGTTAAAACTGGTTTGAACACTGTCTTGTATACAGCTAATTTAGTGTTCCGACTAATTTCTCTCTTATTCCATATGAATTTATTCAATTGACTTCCCACCATACCAGCTTTGCTGATTCTGTTGTCTATTTCTATATTTAATTTACCATCTTCAGTAAAAATCGTGCCTAAATAGCTGAAATGTATTACTTGTTCCACAGGTTCTCCATTCACAACACAGTTGACATTTTCAATGATTCTGCCTATTTTCATTGTCTTTGTCTTTTTATTGCTGACCTTCATACCATATCTATTACAAGAGCTATTCAATTTAGTCAGAGAATCTTGCAGACTTGTAGCGGATTTATTTAGAAGTATAACATCATCCGCATTAAGCAAAGAGCTGACATTAACATCTCCAATTTTGATATCATGTTTAATACCACTTTCCTTCATAATGTGATCCATATAGATAATGAATAACAGAGGGGGATAATGTACATCCTTGTCTCACACCAGATTTAACATTAAACCATTTTCCTGTACTTCCTTCAATTCTAACTGCTGACTTACAACTCAAATAAAGACTAAGTATTGCTCGATATAATGCCCCATTGACACCATATAACTGCAGCGTATTGAATAGCTTCTCTCTTGGCACCTTGTCATATGCCTTTTCCAGATCGACAAAACTTAAATACAGATCTTTGTTATATTCCCATGCTTTCTCGACTATTTGTCGTAAAGTGAAGATCTGATCCTGACAGCCTCTATTTGGCCTGAATCCAGCTTGTTCTTCACCAAGCTTTTCTTCCACAATTCTTCTCAACCGTTTCTCAAGTATACTTGCATAGATCTCGCCAGGAACACTAAGTAGGGAAATACCTCTGTAATTCTCACATGCAGTTTTATTTCCCTTTTTATATATGGGTACTATGAGAGCTCTACTCCAATCATCGGGAATTCGTCCCTCTGTCCAGGCTTTCTGAACTATGCAGTGCAGCCACTGTAAGACTCTTATACCACCATACTTCAGCATTTCTGGTCGAATATCATCTACTCCTGCTGCCTTTCCACATTTCAAGCCTTTGATGGCTTTTTCTACTTCAAGTATGGATATGTATTCCTGACTGCATGCCTGGTCAGTGTTTTTTACCACTGTGCTGTTATCACTGCTTGTTTCATTTAGCAGTTTTTCAAAGTAATTACTCCATACTTCAAGGATATCTTTTTCTCCCGTTTTCATGTCACCTTTATCATCTCTAATTCCTTTTATAGCACTCTTTCCTCCATTCTTAAGCTTCTTCAACAACCTCCAGAATATTTTGCCACCTTCTTGATATTTATTTTCTATATTCTTGCCAAAGTCCTCCCATGACTTTTGTTTAGCTAGTTTTACAGAGTGTTTAGCATTCTTGCATTTGTCTCTATATTCTCTAAGAGCACAAGCTGACTTATTTGACAGGAACTTTTGGTATGCTTTCTTCTTTTCCTTCACTGCCTCTTTAACCTCCTGTGTCCACCAAGGAGTTCTGATTTTTTTATCCTTACAAACAACCTCACCACATGCCTCTCTGGCAGAATCAATCAATGTTTTCTTCAGAGTTTGCCACTGAATCTCCAAGGTTTGATTCCTGTTCTCAAAGTCTTTCATTTTTCCTTCAATAATCTTTGTGTATTTTAGTCTACAGCTCACATCTGAGAGCTGCTCAACTTTTATTCGCTTTAAAACTTTCTTACATGTTATTCTTTTCAATATGAAATTCAATTTTATCCTGCTCAAGACTAAATAGTGATCACTTCCAATTTCAAATCCTCTGTACACTCTGGTGTCCTGTACCAGGGAGAAAACATCACTATCAACAATAACATAGTCAATGAGACTTTTCTTATTCCTTGCCTCTTCTCTCCATGTGAATTTGTGCACATTTTTATGTTGGAACATGGTGTTAGTAATAACCAGTCCATGTCCTGAGCAGAAATCCAACAGATATTTGCCATTATTATTAGCTTTGCTCTTTTCTCCAAATTTTCCCAAAATATTTTTGTATGTCTCACAATCATTTCCTACTCTGCTATTTAGATCCCCAACAAGGACCAACTTTTCATTTTTCATTGTGTCAGTTGCTTTTTCTAAAGCCTCAAAAAATTCCTCCACTTCTACCTTAGTAGAACCTTCTGTGGGACCATAGGCACAAATAAGTCTCATTGTCCAGTTCCCCATTCTCATATTTGCCCACATTACTCTACTTGAGACTGACTGGCATTCAAGAAGATTAGCCTCGTATTTTGTGTTGAATACTATGGCTACTCCTTCTTTTCCTTGATTGTCATTGCCTGAATATAACATTTTGTATTTATTGCTCAGAAAGATCTCACCAGTTTTGGTCTTTTTTGTTTCAGTCACCCCTATTATATCGATATGGTACTTATCTAATTCCTCAGCTAGCTCCATTTCTTTGCCATTCAGGCTTCTTACGTTGATTGTACTGATCTTTAACTCTGGTGATGTTGAGTTGGGGTTTATTTTCAGATTTGTTCCAGTAGCTGACTTTTCGCTGTTCGCCCTGGTTCCCTGGCAAAAACAACGGGGGCCTTGTTTAACCGGGCGACGCCCCAGCCGGCATGAAATTTTGTCATGTTGTACCATCATTCTATATTTTGGTTTAACCAATAAGAATACAATTTGGTCGGCTAAATCCCAAATTGCCAGCCCATCCTCGTCCGTTCAGTATCCAAGTAGATACCCAACAGGGTGCACCACGAGAAGGTGAGGATTGGACATTAGGTCAGAAGCCCTGGTCGGTTCTCCGCATTCCTTTAAAGGCTATGTGGAGGTCTCCTCTCAGTTATACAGCTTTGACCCTTAAGCACCCCATGATAAGAGGTATATATCATTTATATACTCATAAGAGGTGTATGTCACTTAATGAGAAAGTGACAAAAGCATGTTTCTCATGTGCAGAGATCAAGGATATTAGTGAAGCTATTAGTTTGCAGCAGGAGAAGTGAATGACTTGATTGTTTTGGCAGGAACAAATGATTTGAAAGGGTAGAAATATCCAATGAGATAGGATATGAAAGAGTTGTTGAAGGAAGCAAAAATGAAGAGTAAGGAAGTAAAGATTGTGAGTCTGATGCCTCAGTATGATAGGACAGAGTTGAGAAGTAGGGTCATGATTGCTAATGAGACAATAAGAAGACTGTGCAGTGAGAATGGTGTGCAGTATATAGATGTATGGAGATTTGATGGACAAAAGGACTTATATATGCCTGTGACTATGACTGAATGGCTTTGGAGTTAGATGTGTGGAGAAAGTGTTATTTAGTGAGAGTTTGGAAGTGCAAAACCAGGGAAACTAGAGATATTGGTCGTGGTGGGGGGGGTGCATCCAGTATGTCTGGCCACTCCTGGGATGTGTGTGTGTGTGTGCACGTACCTCTCCTTAAACTCATTCATTGCCAGGGCACACAACTAATTCTGACAGTCCATTCCAGTTGTTTTCAATACTCTCCACACAAAAAATCTAGTGTGCACACCTTAACTACACTGTTACACAACTTCTATGGATGACTCTTAGTTCTCTGACTAATTGCCATATATTGAAAAATTTCTTTTGCATCAATTTTATAAAACCCCTTTCATATCTTATAAGTTTCTATCATGGCTTCTCTTTGACTGACATACTGTCCATCAACCAAACTTTGTAACCTACATGGCTTTATCATATATCCTCATCTCTGGATCTTCTTTACACCTCCTGATCCTCAAACAACCCATGTGACAAAATTTGTGCACCATAGTCAAGATGCATATGCTTCTCAGCCTTATGAATCCAGCAGTAAAATGTTGTAGCCATTTCCCTTATCCAACTCAACTGTCACTCTGTTCATAAAATGTAAGAGAATCACTAGGGCAGGATGTATCTTTTACAAAATGCCTGCCTTTTACTTATTCCTATTTATCTCTTTCTGAATTTTACCTTTAACCAGCTTTTCCAATACTTTAATCACTACTCTGAGATACTAATTGGTCTGTAATTTGCTTATGTCTTGGAGACTCCTTTATATAATAGAACTGTCTTGTCTTTTTTCTACTCCCTAGGAATCTTGTCTGAGCTGAGACTTAGATTAAACACTTGGTCAGAGGCCAGTTCTCTCGCCTATTCTCATAACATGTGGGCTGACATCCTATCCAGTCACATTGATACTTCTCAATATGTTGAGCTCCCCAGTTTGTCTACATCAATTCTCACATCAGCAAGTGCAATATCTCCACCTGGATGATATACCCTTGCAAAACGATCACTTAACATCTCAGCTATTTGTTCTGCTTCTGTCACTATTTTATAATAAAATTACAAACATATCTTGAGAGGGACTACATGTAATCTGATTTTGTTGGATTTTGCAAATGCATTTGCCAGGTTGCCTCATGACAGTTGATACTTAAGTTGGGATTCTAAGTGATCATTTTGCAAGGATGTCCAGGTGGAGATTTTGCAGTCACTGATGTGAGAAATTAATCGATGAACTGGAGATATCAGGCTTAATAAATTGAATTGAATACCTGACAGATATTAAAGATTTATACAGGATGGCATAGAAGTAATAGAGAGCAGTCAGAGAATCCATATTTAAGCAGAACCATTTTATTAGCAAAACATAATATTTGGACACACACATAAAAAATCAGTTAATAATCAAAATAATAATAATAACTTATAATAATGAAATCGTAGTGACTATTATTCCAGCAGCCTCCTATTACTTCTGGACCACCCTGTATGTAGGATACAGTCCCCACTCCCCTAAATAATAATGATAATGGTACTCAGCCCTTTGCAACTACACAGGGCTCGGTACCAAGATCATTATTGCTCTTCCTTTATCTAATAACATGTTAAATTAATTACATGATATTGTCCAAGATGAAGACAAGCTGTAAGAGTTTATGGGGATTTGAATAGACTAGAAAGTCAAGAAAATTAGTGGGTAGCGGTAGGGATGTAGGTGATGTAAACATATGATTTTGACTTTTGAATCTACACATGGAAAGCTGTGTATTCTTGGTATATACTGGAGGCATGGTTAGCGATGAATGAGGGTTGGAAGTTCAGGAGAAACATTGCAGAAGTGGTGAAGACAACCCAGAGGATTACTGCAGTAGGGAGAAGTGCTTCATCTGATTTCTGGATTTCAAGGAAATGAAGAGACTTTTGAGAAAGTGACACATTTGCTTTGCAGGTATGTAATGAGGGGGGGGAAGAGAGTGAACATTGAGTTTGCACATTAAGTTGATGGAAATTAGATTTGGCAGATGAGGGGGTGATATGATAAAGAGAAGCCATGAAAGTGACACTGGGATTTTTTAAAGGGTGGAAAGAAGTGACAGGGACAAGAGATCAGCTCTGCAAGTTGTATAAGGGAGTGAGAAGTTGGTTTATTGTATAAAGAGCGATGGGTGCATGGAATGTATTTCCTAAGAGCGGTGAAATGAGAGTGCAGACAGATAAATGTAAAGAATGGCATAATAGACTTCATGGCTCTTAAAGTGGGCTTTAGTTTGTCTCTAAAAGGAATGGATATATCTATCTATCTATCTATCTATATATATATATATATATATATATATATATATATATACTTTCAGGTCTTCTCTACACAATTGCCATTGAGCCTTTTTTGTATAGATTAAGCATGCTGCTTAGGGCATCCCATCCTAAACTTTTCTACCAAACCATAACCTTAACAGCATATGCTGACAATATCACAATTATAGCCTGCAAAGAAGAGGACTTCCATAACATACAAACAGCATACCAACAATACCAAGCAGCCTTAGGAGTCAAACTAAACGCACATAAAACCACAGGACTATGGTGTGGCAAATTGACAAATGTCTGGTCACTGGTCTGCAGAGGGAAACAAATACCTGGGGATTTGTTTCCCTCTGCAAATACCTAGGAAACACACCCTCTTATGTGGATAAGAACTGGGAAACACTAAATAAATGGTTCAAGCAGGTACTAGGAAAGTGGGCAGCAATATGAGCCTCTGCCTCCACAAGAGGGAGAACAATAATTGTCAACCAAATAGTCACCAGTGTCCTTTGGCATACACTAAAGATTCTCATGCCACCAGTGAAATTCATCAAACAAATAAAGTCAACCATTTATCGATTCATATAGAACAAAACAAACTGGCTTTCTTACTCCAAGCTATGTATTTCTCTCAAAGATAGAGGACAAAACTTGACCTCCATTGACAACAGGATAACAACGTTCTGCACTCGATTTCTCCTTAATGCCCTGCAGCAGGAAATAGCACACAAATGCACCACTGAATATATTTTCACCTCTGCCACTAGAGGTCTCTCTCTCTCTCTCTCTCCACAACCTTAAAAATGACAACAGTGCACGTGCCAGTGCATCTAACAAACTTTTACAAAGATGCCCTTCGATGATGGAAGAAGCCAAACCTCCAGCACACAGTGAAGACATCATCCCTTCCTGAAATCCTTAAAGAACCCATCTTCCACAACACGATGGTAAGAAATCTGACCACTCAGAAAGAGATTTTCTTTCCTCCATGGAGCTGGCGAGGCGTGAGGATCTTGGGCGACATTCTTTCTCTGAGCCTCACCTGACGCTTTCCAAAATCGCTCGAAAACCTGGAATATGGGAATCGGGCTGAGCAGATACACACTGTAAATGCCAGCTATGCCAGATAGCATAACAGAAGAGGGGCTTAGCCCTCCAAACTCAGAAGATCCAGTGCCTATCTTTCTGATAAAAACTAATAATTCATTGGAGAAACTTACACCCAGCAACACCAACAAAATCTGCAGCACTCTAATACAACAGTCAAACCAAAGCACTTTATTGGAAAATCCTGCATCATCCCACCAAACACCATTTCAGTGGGACCTACCGTATCACACAAGAGCCATCAAACCCTACGCAGATATTCAGTGGAGAATGTGACCCACTCCAACTATATTACGAAAATTAACTCAGATGTCTCGGATAACTGCCTGTTCTGTTACCGATCAGGAACAGTCCGGCATATCTACTTGGAATGCCCAGTCAACACCCAATTAATCAGTTTGTCATTGGGAAAAAACAGCAGCTCTCATCTGTGGTAGTCTTCATACAGAAGAGAAGTATTTCAATCTTGTCCATGCAGAGTCAAATAATCATTCATTCTGCAATTACCTCTTCATCATTGTGAAAGCAGTAATATACAGCTTCTACCTCAGACATATAAGACCAGACAGCACAGCAACTTCACAGAGAGAGGCAGCTGACCAACTCCTTGCAGCCTTCAAACAAAAGGTAAGAAGTCAGATCCTACACGAGCATCACCACCACAGGCAAAACAACACCTTAGATCTTTTCCACCAAGACTTTTCCACGGAATCAACTCCTGGCTGAGGAGGGCGACTGCATCTTAGCCCACTTTCCAGCATAGTAGTGACATTATCCCCCCCCTCGAGGAGAGGGGGAAGAAAGATTTTTTGTGCTTAACAGTGCTAATATTAATTAGCTGTCAACCTCACATAAATAGATAATATTGTCCTATAGTAACTGTTATGTTCTTACATGTATGTGTAAGAACATAACAGTTCACATACATTGATAGCTGTAAATTAAAAAAAAAATGTAATTCACCTTATAACTGATATTTCGATGTAATATACCTCAACAAGGGTATGAGCATGTAACATCTCTCTCTCTCCTGACTGCAGAGAACCAGAAACCGGTTAATCCTGTACATAAGATTGTTTACAATAAAAAAAATCTCTCTCTCTCTCTCTCTCTATATATATATATATATATATATATGTATCATTGAACCAGTTTGCAGTGAAGCCATGTCAATATTAATGGAGGAAATGATGATGCAAACTTTTCACCTAGCTGCTTTTTGAAAAAAAAATGTTGGCCTGCCCTTACAGTAGTCTTCTTATAAAGTCATATTGTTTAATGCACTTTTTAATTATATCATTCGTAATGGATTTCATACTTTAAAGCATGACTTTTTTTATGTCACTTACCAGAAAAACTATATGATAACAAATTTCTTTACACAGAAACTGTCTGTTTATTGCACTGCTTCTCCACTAAAAGTGAAACTGTCAATTTTATACATGTTACTTTCTTAAATTTCAAAATGTCGCTTTTGGCCCCCCCCCCCCCCCTGCTGGTCTTGAGAGTAAAAAAAACATGTGTAAAGATCCCTTAGGATTTTCATTCCATTCATCCTTTAAATAGAAGATGGTGCCTTTTTTTTTTTTTTTTTTTTGCTCATATTGTTCTCTCTAACATAACTGATGTGTAGGGAAGGAGAAAGATTGTCTCGTTGAGTGTCTATACTGGCTGAAGGAGCCCAGACAGCTATTTTTTAAATCACATTTCGCTTATTTAAAGAACAGCTTTTTGAAAGTGAAATGAATTTTAGGAATGCATAAGAAGTCCATATATTTGTTCTTTTTCAGTCCTCAAAGTTTGTTGGGGGTTTTGATACTGATTGATACCTACTGTGAGGAAAGTGGAGCAGAGGATACGAAGAAAAAAAAGGGAGCAGCCCAAGGAAGTTTTTGTCCTTAGGACTATGCTATCTCTTTATACCACTACTTCCAGATAAATATTTTTATTTATTTATTTTTATTTTGCTATTTGAAATAATATCTCTAAATAAATACACGACATATTTTTTATTTTTTATTTGGATGCTGATAGTAATGGGGACACATTTTATTTGTCCTTTGTGCTGTACCCTTCACTCTTAAACAGACTGTTGGGATTTTTTATGAAATTCTGTGTAGATATTTTGCATAAAAATATTTATCCAAATTCAGTTTTGTTCTAGATTGGACAACTTTCTCTGCTACTTCTATAGAAAATTTATTCTATGAAATAGAATAAATTTTCTCCTTTCCCTTCTCTCCCTCCTATCATACACATAGCTATATCAGTAGTGCGAGCTTCTCTTTTTAACAACAGCCTCCAATTACATATTGAATTATTATGCAATGAAAGCAAGCATACAAACACCCAGCAAATTGGAGTGAAGTCCACTAATTTTTCTACACTAATTATGTGCTTTGAGTTCTTTTCCTCAAACCATTAACTCATTTGCAAAAACAAGAGGATGGGATCATTTGATAAATGGAAAGTACTCACCTGTGCTACAATTTGGTCAATCATTATTATTATTATTATTATTATACAGGAACCTTACTAGAATCCAAAACCTCATTGCAGGAGTCTCACACTATCTGTTATTTGCACAGCCTATCACATCTGTCTTAAACTCATTCACTAACATAGCACTTATAACTTCTTCTGGTGATCCATTCCAGTCATCCACTACACTGAATTTTCTTATTGTAAATTGGCAATTAACAGACAAACTAAGTAGATTCGTGTACTGGCTATATGAATTAGAGCAATTTAATGTGGAATGGTCAGGTCATATGAGTAGATTAGCATAGTAGCCTCTGTGGTAAATCCAAGCTTGTATGTGTCCATGTCATAATAGTCTTCTTCTTCCTAACAGGGAATTTAGGCCAAGTGGCCTGTTCCGGTCTCATGCCATCTCTTTCTTGGTCTTCCGATTCTTCTTTTCCCACTTATTTTGTATCTGTATAATATTTTTGGCAGTCTGCTGTTGTCCATTCGATTTAAATGTTCTAGCCATTTTTCTTTATACCATCTTATGTAGTAATGAATTGGTTTTATTTTCAGGGATTGTAAGATTTCTTCATTTGTTTTGTGGTCCCACTTGGTATATCCAGCTGTTTTTCTGAGGAACTTCATTTCTGCTGTTTGAATTCGTTTTTCATCTTTCCTTTTCATGGTCCATGTTTCGCTTCCGTATAGTAGAGTTGGTTTTGACAAGACATTATACAGTCTGATTCTAGTGTGTTTTTTTGTACTAGGGATGGCTTAAATATATTATTTATTATGCCATTTACTTTGACAAAGTTTGATATTTTAGTGTCTATGTCTTTTTCTTCTTCGTATGATAGATCACATCCCAAGTATCTGAAAGTGTTTACTTGTTCTAGTATTTTATTATCTATCACTATTTTACTTCTTATTGGGTTTTCTCCTTTGAATGCCATTATTTTTGTTTTTTTTCTTTAGATATTGTCATATTATATTGCTTTGAGATATCATTTAATGATTTTAATGATCTTTGTAAGTTTTCTTGAGATCATCAATCAAGCAGATGATCAAATAGTATTAGCTACATCATTTTCTGATGTAGCTAATACTATTTGATCATCTGCAAATAGTAATGTATAGTAATAATGATAATATTCTCACACATCAAAGATATTTTTTGTTAAGTATTGTAGAATCGCATTTGAAAACCATTAGATTTAATTCTTTTATTTTCAAAAATGTTTTTGGAAACACTTTGGGATTAGATGGGATGGGATGTCTTATGTATTACAAGAATGTGCAAAGGAATTGGCATTGCTTCTGACTAGACTGTTTAACTTAAGTCTCAGCTCTGGTTTAGTCCCAAGGGAATGGAGGGAAGGCAAAAGAAAGTTCCATTGCATAAAGGAGATTTTAAGACCTCAGCAGCAAATTATAGATGGGACATAATATCAGGAGTGTCAGTAAAAGTATTGGAAAAGTTGGTCAAATTCTTCCATCTTTCTTTGTCAAAGACAAAGAAAGGTGGAACAAGATAGTCAAACAGGCATCAGACATCAACTGGGAGTGAGCCCATGGTTCGTGATGATGCTGATGATGTCTTTGTAAAGGGTAGATCATATCTTAGTAATTTACTATTTATGATAGAGCAGTGACTGAATTAGATAAAGGGAATGGCTGCATGATGTTATTGCTGGATTTTGCAAAAGGTGTTTGACAGGATACCACATGGGATTCTGTTGTACAGATTGGAACAATAGGGATGGATATAAAGCTAGTGATGATATGTATACAAAGGTTGCTGATTGATAGATACCAATGAATAGTATATGGAAGAGTAGAATCCAGGAAAAAAGCAGGTGACTAGCAGTGTGCCACAAGCCTCTGTGCTTGGGCCACTGCTGTTTAATTTGCACATAAATGATTTGAAGGGAAATATTCAGTTGTTTGCTGATGATGCAAAGTTGGTTAGCATAATAGTTAATCATGGCATTGTAGAAAGCTCACAGGATGATATAAGTAGGCTGATGGTATAGGGAACTAGATAATGGATGCCAATTTAATGTGGAAAAGGGAAAGTTTTGCATTTGGGGAAGAAAATATTACATGCTGTATACAATTGGTGGGATTCTTCTTTTTCTTCTTCTTATTACAGGCTACTCCATGGAGTCCTTGGACTCATCGAGGGAGACCCTAAACATCATGTCAAGCACCGTTCAACATTTGCTCAGTATCTATTATACTTTGCTTTGAACTCGTTCACAGTAATGGAACCCACAACACATGCTGGCAACCTATTCCACTCATTCATCACTCTCCAAGCAAAAAAAACTACTTTTAACACCCTTGCTAGCTGCACTCTTACTCAGTTTGTTTCCAAGGATGGCTCCTAGTTCTCCCACCACCAGACCTGTTCTGAAAAATTTCCTCTGAATTAATGTTGTAAAAGACCTTCAGTCATTTGTATGTCTCAATCATATCACTCATTTTCCAGCTGTCAACAGTTTCTGTAATCCAAATCTTCAACCTGTTCTCATAAAGTTTATTCCATAGACCTGCTACTATCTTGGTCACTCTCCTCTGGATTCTCTCCACTTCTTCCTCACTGCCAAGGAACCCAGGTGACCAGATCTGTGCAGAGTACTCAAGATGGGGTCGTATTAAATCTCTATAAAGAGGAATAATAACCTGCTTGTCTCTGCTCATTGGAGTATTCTTCATAACTCTAGGGTTCCACAATAAAATTAGTTTTCAAGCTCTAATTAATAGTTTAAAATATGTATGAAAAATTTATTTAAATAATATTTCAAAATTTCCATAAAATCCATTGAGTCAAATGGTGGATGAATGAATCAAACCTTCATCTTTTAAATGTATTTTAGATGAAGCAGTGAAAATTATTAACTTTATGAAAGCACGACTGTTAAAAACAAGATTATTCGAAATTATGTGTGAAGATATGAGCAGCAAACATACATCTTTGCTGGTACATACCGAAATTAGATGGCTGTCACGTGGCAGAGTTCTTGTGAGATTGAATTACGAAAAGAGCTCACCATAGTTTCACACAATGACAAATTTCTATTAGCAGATCGCTTTAGAAACGTTTCGTGGTTGAGTTAAATTGCTTATCCCGTGGATATATTCACAAAATTGAACGATATCCCCCCCCCCCTCAAGAAAAAAAATATAAATACTTTCAACACAAAATATAACTTACGATAATTATTACGAAAGTTACAATACTGGACCATGGCTGTTGAAAAAAATAATATGGATCCATTCCCACCTTTAAATGACTTTTTACAGGAATCGAACTGTGAAATTGAGGAGGAAATTCGAAAAGAAATTATTTGTCATCTAAAATCAATAAATGTGGCATTCCTCTACTACAAGATGACAATAACTACTGGGTTTTCAGTCCTTTCAGTATTAAAGAAACCAGAGGAACTATCTACTTTAGAATATGAAAATCTCATCGACTTGACACCAAACAGCCAAATAAAAGTTAAATCTAATGAAGTTTGTGCACCAAAACTCATTGAATGAGTTTTGGTGCTACTTGAAAGAAGAATATCCAAATTTATTCAAAAACGCAGTTCGCTGTTTGTTGTCGTTTAGTACTACATATTTGTGTGTGGAAGCGGATTTTCTCTCTACACTGCGACAGAACAAAATAGAAATAACTTGGATGCCACTCTTGATAATAGAATCAGCTGTCCACAGTTAAACCAAATTTTGAAAGAAAAGAAGTTTATTCTTTGACACTAATTATCAATTAGAATTAATAATATTTGTTTTCCCATTATCAATGTTTTTTTTATATATTTTCAATAAATTATTTGTTTTGTTTATAATCAGTAAATGTCAGGATTCCAAAGTGTTTTTTTTATCAAGGGAATCGAACTCAGGTCGGAAAGACCTGGGTTCGATTCCCGTCCATGACGCGAGGAACCTTTATCAGGTCTTTTCGACTAAAGGTCAGTTAGCCGTTCTCGTACGGCTAACTCACGGGGCCGTCTCAAACCGGCCTCGTGAAACACACACAATCTACAGACAAATACTTACTATAGGGCAGTGATGACGAACCTATGACGCGCGTGTCAACGGTGACACGCCAGCGTTCACCAACGAACAAGAAATTTTGAATGCTTAGAGCCTAATGCCGGAAACGTTTCACCCTTAAAAATCGCAATGGCTTTACTCACAATTTTTCCCTCTGCATACTCTTGCGCGACCTTACTCTGGTCGTTAACACGTTCATTGCCAATCACGGCTGATCACGTGTTCCGAGTTCTCACCGGTCGGCTGATCACGCGTTATCGCGTGGACGTCGCTAACTAAATAAAAAAATTAAAAAAATTTGGCCACCACACGAAATTCCAATTTTCAGCTTAGCAATGAACGTGTTAAAAACATTAAAACGGACAAAAGAAACCGACTGACAGATGATGTTAGTGCTTGCTTGGACCTGAAGTGCACAAAGTACGAGGGTGATCTGAAAAGTTCTCGGCTTCGATCATGGATGGCAACACTATCGGCAAGATTTTTTTTTTTTTTTCTAAGTTGGTACATCTGTCATAAGCGTCCATGTGAAATTGCAAGCAATTCTATCAAGCAGTTTGTTTTATACAGCTGTCTGAAGCAAAAGTGTTGTCTGTATCCCTTGAAATGGATAAAATCGAATATCGTGCAGTTATAAAATTCTTTGTAAAAGAAGGTTTAACGCCAAAAGAAATTCATTCGAAGTTCATAAACGTTTATGGGCACTCTTCTCCTTCGTTTTCGACAATTAAGAAATGGCTGCAAAGTTTAAACGTGGCCGTACCAGCATTGAAGATGATCCACGTGAAGGATGTCCAAAACGTATAACAAGAAATCATTGATCAATTGCATGATATGGTATTGGATGACCGGTGAGTCAAAGTGCGTGAAATTGCTGAGACTATAGGCATTTCAAAAGGACGTGTAGGATATATTTTGCATAAAGAATTGCAAATGAAAAAGCTTTGCGCAAGGTGGGTGGCGTTTGGTCACAGCAGATCAAAGACGCACTCGCATGAAAATCTCTGAACAGTGCTTGGAGCGTTTTGACAAGAATAAAACTGATTTTGTGCGTCGATTTATTACTATGGATGAGACTTGGATTCACCATTACACACTAGAATCCGAATAGTAGTGAACAGAAGCCGGTTGTTCAGCGCCCAAGAAGACAAAGTCGGTTCCATCAGCAGAAAAGGTCATGGCATCGGTGTTTTGAGATGCTAAAGGCATTTTGTTTATTAATTATCTTGAAAAGGATAAAACAATAACGGGGGAATATTATTTCGATCTTTAACCAGACTAGACAAAAAAAAATCGTGAGAAAAGACTCCGTTTGTAGAAGAAAAAAGTCATATTTCATCTGGACAATGCACTTGCTCACAAAGGTGTTTTGGCAGTGGGAAAATTAAAGGATGTGCACTATGAATTGTTGGAACATCCACCCTATTCCCCAGATTTGGCTCCCTCTGACTTTGCTCTTCCCAAAACTAAAACTCTTCTTCTGGTCAGTGTTTTTCTTCGAATCAAGAGGTGATTGCAGCTGTAGAGGAGTATTTTGCAGATCTTACTGAGAACCACTACAAGGATGGGATAATGGCGCTGGAGCATCGCTGGAATAAATGTATTAGTCTTAAAGCAGATTATGTTGAAAAATAAAATAATAATTTTGAAATTATAAATTCGTTTTTTTTTCATTGTGAGGCCGAGAACTTTTCAGACTACCCTCGTACCTACCTTCAATTTCAGGCTTATCCATTAAGACTCAACAACAAAAAAGTGAAAAAGTCATTAATCGATGTTAATCAAATCAAATGCAATGTGTTTCATTTTTTTTTTTTTTCAGTTCGATTCACATTTATTAATTTTGAATCGAACAAATTTCAGCAAAGGTTGGTCAATTGGTAGAGCCTCTGCTACTAATGGTGGCTTACGCAAAAAAAAAGTTAAGCAAAGTTTGAGCGCGGTTAGTAATTGGCCCCTGGGAATCAATTGTTCGGTGTTGTTGCCACACTCTCCCTCGATGAGTCTGGACTCCCTGGAGCTGTCACATAATAATTTTAGTGCAGTATTTTCAATTATCAGTGTGCATATAATTTTCTCTATTGCAAATCGCCGTTTTTTCTTTTGTATGCAACTGTTTTAAAAATATGGAAACTATTTTTTCATTATTATTATTTTACACGTGTTTGATATTGTTTTATTCGTATTTCATTTTTGTAATATTTGACATTTCAATATATAATGCATAACACCACACATTATTGGGCTGTATGTTTTTTTTTTTTAAATAAATTATTATGTAAAGAATTGTTTTTCCTGTTCAGGGGGGGGGGGGGCACAACAGCAGAATCAAGTTAGGCATTTTCCGAATTTTTGACACGCCAAGCCTAAAAGGTTCGCTATCGCTGCTGTAGGGCAAGGAAGGCAACGGAAAACCACCCTGTACCACAATACTTTTTCTTGTAAAGTAACATAATAGCTACCCCACCAACCAGAAGGTTGAGGAAAATTCCACAATCAGTGGAATTTCCCTCAACTTTCTGCTTCGATCAGAATTATAACAATTTAAATTCGAGGTTACAGTTTAGATTCAGTTGGTCATCAAAATGCATTGACTTTTGCAATGAATTTGGCGTTCATTTGGAGTGGGTTAGGTGGAATTAAAAAAAAAAAGAAGTTTGTATTGTGGGATCTCGAATTCATAATTAACCTGACTCTTCTGAATGGTTATGATCTACTTCGCAGTCAGAAATGTATTTGTTATTTCTGTTCATATAAATGAATAGCAGTATTCTAGAATTATTCTAATATTAAAACAACATAGTAAATTTGTTTAAGTTTCATTAATTAAAAAAATACCGTAATTATTGGTCCATTAATATCGTGTTTTATGGAAAATTTTGAATTTTGTAAGGTTTTGTGAAATTAAAAGTATGCGCATGCCTATTAAGTTTCTCTGATTAAATTTCTAAAATTGTAATGTATTTTTTTTTTTAATATAAATTTAAAAATTTTTACCAAAAAAGACGGATTTTTGCGCATATTCCTGACCTTGTGATTCAGTGATGAAGAAACACTTTTCATTTAAATTGGAATATGTGCTTTTATTATCTTTGTATTGATAGCTTGCGAGAATTGGTAATACCGAAGCAATGAAATTTCCTTTTGGTTTTGCAATTCTAGGCGGTGTGACGTGGGTGTCTGGGATGAGCACGCAATAGCTCAACCGAAGGTAATCATACTTGCTACTACTGCGTGTTACATAACTATAATTCTGTTTTTCTCGGCCACCCGCCAGCCTGTAAATGAGGCATGTAAGAATCAGTGCACGCATTCTCCAAACCTGTTTCAAGGTAGCGCAAACAGTGACGTCATTCTTAACGTACAATTGTTTGAAGTACTATGGAAGTTTCAAAGAATCATAATATCAGATACATATGAAGAATTTATCAAATAATAATGATATGATTTGTCATACTTGATAAATGGTAGAAAGGGGACCCCATATCAGTGTTATATGAAGTTCCTACTATACCAAAATATGCCTTATAATTATAAATTCTAATGAATATTTTAACTTATGAGGAGGGGGGGGGGAGAACCTTTAAATTTGAGTCACTTTGAACTATGTCCCCCCCCCCCCAACAAACATTTGGTCCCTATTTGCAGTTTTTCCTATTTTATGTAAAGATTTTAGTGAGAACGTATGAATAACTTCATTCAATCACCAGTTTCGAAAATAAATTTCAATTTTTTTTTTTTTTTTAATTTGCATGCATCTCTCTTTCTGTGTGGGGTGTGTGATTAAATAAAAACTGAGACTGACACATTTTTGTAGTATTATTTAAATAAAGTTTACATATTTTCTCAGCAGTAACAAAAATATTCCTGCTGAATTAAAAAAACAAAACAAACAAACCTGAAGACAGCGGGAAAACTGTGCTCCCTCCCTCCCCAATAATTAACTTTTAATGACGGCATTCTCGCTTAGCAAGAGAAAATGTGCATACCCCTCGTAGTTATTTATTAATGTAGTATCACTGTTTGGTGTGTTACGTAAGTTTCTAAGAATCATAATCAGCCTTACCTGGTAAGTGTGCAGAATTAATAAATAAATAAAAGGAAGGTAAAACTTTCATATGCTTAGCTTTTGTGATACATTGCAACACATCGTTGAATAGGTAGTCTAGTTAATGATATCTGAACTGTTCTCACCCTTTGAAAAAAACGTTAACATATCTCTTTTAATTATCAAAGACATTGTTATTATTTCAATGTCTTTGATTGAAAGTCTTCCTCCAGAAAACTTGTTTATTTAGGTATTATTTAAGAGGTTTTTGATAATTAGGATGGATATACCTGTTTACTCTCCTTCAGAACCTTTTTTCTTTATTTCTTATTTTTCTGTTCAGCGGTATTTACTGTTTCTGTTATGTATCCTACACTAAACAGCTGAATCAATTCTCCAAAAAAGCCATCACATCGGTGACTAATTGGAAAAAACTGACACTAATATATCAGCAGTCATAAAACTCTGTTGCGAAGCGAGACGACCAAGCAGTAGACAAAAATTCCACACCTACGCCCCCCCCCCCACAACAATCACCAAATGGCACTAACAGAAAAGCAATCAGGCCTTCTTCTCCAGGAACAAACAAAAAATTTTTGTAATGAAAGCCTCTGTACGAATCCATTTAGTACAATTTGATCACCAACACTAAAAGAGGAAAATTAACCAGCTGTTAAATAAAAGTGCAAACACCTTTTGACTTTTGGAAGAAAAAATGAACAAAGCAAAGTTGTGACTGCGCTGCTGCAGTACTAAAGTCCCAGAGCTGTAAATCTATAAAACCAGAATTTAAAAAAAAATAATAATTAAAATTAAATTTAGTTTAATTTCATAAATAAAAAATAATTAAAATTAAGTTTAGTTTAATTTCATAAATAATAATTACTACATAGATAAATAAAAACAAATAAAAAAAATTAAAAGCCACCATCATAAAATAATATAATGATTAATAAGATTAACGACATTTCCCAGTTATTTAGAATATGTTATGCCTTACGTTAAACCTTGGTTAATCATGCTTGAACACTCGTATTCACTTCATATATATATATATATATATATATATATATATATATATATATATATATATATATATATATATATATATATACATATATATTAGTATTTCCCTAACACAGAGAGTCAGGGAAACTAAATTATAAAAGGGGGAATGGTGTGAATTGAGTGTAAGAGCGACAATGTTATATAACTGTGTTAATAACGCGAATGGGCTTTGTCATGAAAATGTTGACGAGGAGAGAACGATTTCAGGTTTGTGTTCGTTCGATTCGAACTCATTAAATGTGTGCAAAGATGTCTTCAAGTGTAAGGCATTAGAGAAGAATAGAGATGGGCAAGTTGTCCAACTGCAGGCAGACAAGACAATACAAAAGAACAAACAGGTAGATTATTATGTCTGTACACGAATGGTGGCGTATTCGTGTACAGGTAGATTATTATGTCTGTACACGAATGCTAGGGGTATCAGAAACAAAGGGATAGAGTTTGTTACCTTAGTCAATATGTTGGGAGCTCAGATTGTAGGTATTAGTGGGACATGGCTATCAGAATCAGACCTACTAACTGGTATCGAGTGTCAAGGGTACAGTATTTTTAGGAAGGATAGAGAGGAGGGGGTGTGATGCTAATGATATCGGATGACTTGAATCGAGTTAGAGTTGAGACCTATGATTGTATTACTACTGCTACTAACAATATTTCATGTGGCACTCAGTTTGAAGTCATCTGGTGTGTGAGGTGGAATCTAACAAGATCAATTACGTAGTTACAGACCTGGTGGATCGGTTGCTAGTGATGAAGAAACACATCACCAAATAGAAAAGATGAGCAGGAAAAGAGTAATCATAATGGGAGACTTTAATTATCCAAATATTGATTAGGTAGCAGTAGAATCTCATGAGAAGAATGAAAATGCATTTATTGAGCTGTTGCTGGACAACTTCCTCAAGCAGCATGTGACAGAAGGAACTCGAATGCAAAGAGTGTTAGATTTTATTATAGTGTCAGAGGGCATTTCAGTTAAAGACGTAACTTTTCTGCATCTGGTTGGTGAGAGTGATCATGCGGTACTCACTTGGGAAGTGACTAAGTTTATGAATGTTCCGTTCAGAAAAGGTCACATGATGAACTACAAAGCAGAAAACTGTGACCAACTGAGGAGTATACTGAGTTCAGTGGAATGGAATCGGTTGTTGGATGGAAAGAATATCGACAGTGCATGGGAAGCATTTAAACAATACTTAAATGATGCGATATCAGAATGTGTCCCGAGAGTTCGAAGAATAAATAGAGTAGTAATCAAATGGATGTGTAATCTTATTAAGCAAGAGATTCGTAAGAAAAGGACGATGTGGAAGGAATACCGTTTGCATAAGGATGACGTCCGTAATGAACGTTATATGCGCACGGCAAGGGTATTTGTCGCCTGGGTGCAAACTTTTATCGGTCGCCCCTAATACTGCATTGTATAATCCAAATTAGATATTAGCTACATAAAATGCTGCCCTATCAATGTTGTCGCCCGGGTGCGGTGCACCCCTTGTAACCTCAGGTTGGCGCGGCCCTTGTTATATGCAGTAGGCTAGAATAGTCACAACTGTTGTACGGAAAGCAAAGTCTGAGTATGAAAATAAATTGGCTCTGCGTGCTAAAGACAATCCACAAGAATTCTATCGATATGCTGCTAGTAAAAGAAAGAATGAATATGAAAGAATAACTCTTCTAAATCCAGAGGGCATGAGGGGTTACAGATGCAGAAGAGGTTGTTCAGGTAATGAGTGCCCACTTTGTTAAATGCTATCAACCTGGTGAACGCAACATTGAGCTTGCTGTTACCTCTTTATCAGATGTGTGAGGCCGAGGTATTAGAGCTGTTGCACAAATTGAATAAGAATTCAGCAATAGGAACTGATGGAATATCAGCACTTGTGCTAAAAGAGTGTTCAGCTGAACTGCCCATTCCTTTGACCAGGCTGTTTAATATGGGTCTCAGAACAGGGAAGATTCCACAGGAATCGAAGGAATGTATGGTAATTCCATTGCACAAGGATGGTGCAAAGACCGATGTATCTAACTATTGGCCGATTAGTATCTCAGGAGTGGTGGTGAAGATTTTGGAAAAATTAGTCAGGGCTCGCATTCAGAAATCGGTTGACAGTGAATCTCTACTTTGCAATGAAGAACATGGGTTTACTAAGGGAAGGTCATGTTTTAGCAACTTGCTCACATTCTATAACTATGTTATTATTGAACTAGACAAGGGGAATGGATACACCATGATACTTTTGGATTTTGCTAAGGCTTTTGACAGAATACAGCATGGTAGACTGTTGCATAAACTGGAGAAAATGAGTTTGGGTTATACAATATTAGCATGGATAAGAAAATGGCTGACTGATAGATATCAAAAAGTGGTATATGGGGGATTTGAGTTTTCAAGGTTTAAGGTAACAAGTGGTGTACCACAAGGATCAGTGCTTGGTCCACAGTTATTTATTCAATCTGTACATTAATGATATTGGGAAAGATTTGACAAGCGAAAATACAGCTATTTGCTGATGATGCAAAGATAGGTAGGATAATCACGAATGCTGCTGATATGCAAAACTTGCAGAATGATTTGAATAGGCTGGAATTGTGGACATGGGAAAATGGGTGTCAGTTCAATGTGAGTAAATGTAAAGTCATTCACTTCAGCATGATTAGATATCTAATGTCTTATTATATTGGTGGGATTTGGCTAGAAGAAACTGATGAAGCTAGGGATCTTGGAGTGTTAATAGATAGGAAGTTGAAATTCAGGGGCCATGTGGCAAAGATTGCAAATGCAACTCAAAAGACAATTGCAAACGTTCACATGTAAAGATAGGATGTTATTTTGCCTCTTTACAGGCCTTGATAAGACTTCATTTGGACTATTGTGCGCAGGTCTGGTTTCCGTTGTGATTCTGATATATTGGAGAGAAAGAGAGAGTACAAATGAGTGTTAAAAATGATGTCAGTATTGTGGAATACTGATTATGAAGACAGATTGAGAATTTGTAGACTGTAGACACTACCAAAAAGGAGAAAGAGGGCTGATATGATTGAGACTTACAAACTTCTGAAATGGTCATACAGTATATCAACTGATGGAATTTTTTAATTTATGGAGGATAGGGAAAGGACTAGAGGGAATCCTTGAAAGCTGAGCATAAAGGCCGCCAAGAAGGGTGGGCTAGATTTTTCTTTCAGAGGGGTGGTGCGTGATTGGAATGGATTGCCTTTGGATATTGTGCGTGCAAGCAGCGTGAACGAATTCAAAAATAAGTATGATAGCTGGTGTGTGTGTGTGTGTGTGTGTGTGTGTGTGTGTGTGTGTGTGTGTGTGTGTGTGTGTGTGGTATGTGGCCTCCCTGGATGAGTCTTCTCTGGAGGTCTCTCTTAATAATAATAGTAAATCATACATCTCCGCAAGGGGATGTGCTTTTCATTAAGGGGAAAATACTAAGAAAAGTGATCAGAACTTTATCCACCTTTACCACGAGTTGCCTCGACTGGCACTACCATGAGTTGCCTTGGACTTGCACACTACTTGCATGTGCAAACTTGACTTTCTTGTCTGTTTGCTTACTTGGGAAATAGGATTAAAACCAAGTTTATATAAAATTACTTGGTATCTTGAATACATAATATACCCAAGTTAAAAAACTTTCTACATTATATATATATATATATATATAAAGGAAATATCTCCTTAATAAACTCTCAGGATATGATATCGTAACAGAGAAAATGTTGAAAATGCTATTGGAATACTATTTAAAAAAGGTACTGATAATAATAATAATCAATATATTTGTTCGGTTTAGAAATTTGAGGCACGGGGACCCCTGTTAACACACACACACACACACACACACACACACACACACACACACACACACACATATATATATTGTAATGCAATTCAATTTTCGAAATAAAGGTTAAGTGAAAATTTTAAATAACGAGAGAACAAGAAATATTAAAAAATCTTTTGAATACTAGATTTAAAATCATCACAATTCAATTACCTATCACCCCCCAAAAATATTAATTGCTTCCTCAAAAAAAAAAAAAAAAAAACTGTCCTTTTCTCTTTTCTTTATACTCATTTGGAAAAGTCAAGAAATTATTACTGAGCTTTCTGAATAAGTTTATTCCTTTCAGTTATCAACAGTCGAACAATACAAGTAGTGCATCTTACATTATTTAACAGGACAAAGATTCAAAAGGATAGGCAATGATAATAAAACTTGTATTATTCCCGGATATTCAAGAAGGTTTTGACACGATAGACTTAAAATTACTATTAAATAAGCTTTATCAAATCAGTATTAGAGAGACTATACGGACTGGCTTTAATGGAAAAGATCCAAGCAGTAAAAGTCAAGTGTTTTTATGGAAGTTAAAATAAATGAGTCCTTGGACTCCCTGGAGGTGTCTAATAATAATAAGAAAGCAGACCCTCCATAGCTTAGAAGATGCCGTTTGGTTGGAAAGACCTCTGTTTGAATCTAGGATACGAAGAACGTTTATAAATTCTTTTCAACCGAAGATCAGTTAGCCGTCTCATATCAAGAACACGCAAGTCACCCATAGCATTCCACTGCAGTTAGGATTACCAGCTATATGCTGTTTCTATGACGCCAAGTTACTTGGCCGTGAGTGACCATTGAGCCTGACGAAAGGTAAATGAGATGGAATGGGGGGAATCAGTTATTCAAGAAATCAGGTTTAACTTCTGTGTTATTTTTAGTCCTGTTTATGTTTGTTTTGTAAAATGTGTAAGCATCTATTAAATCGTTTTGCCTGTTTAGTGCACATGTTAATCAAAATTTCATAAGTCAGAAGCATTGTGTCCTTGCTTGGAAAGATCTAAGTTTGAATCTTGAATCTTGCATAGGACGCGAGAAACATTTATAGGGACATTTCATCCGAAGGTGAGGAGTTAACCAGTCTTATATAGGAGCAGGATTTCACCTTCCTAAATTTAGATCACTCGTTCTCTTACTTCGGCCTTCATTGTCTTGTCGAACATTGAACATTCGCAATAGCGCATATTATTCCTTTATTCTGTTGGACGGATTTCATTGAAATTGCGGATTTAGGATCTTTCTAAAATTTCTTGATTTGTCTCGACTTTGGTTTAACTCTCCAGTTTATTTAATTATTGGTATGGAGTTTCCTCCCTTTTTCTCCCCCGTCCCTATTGGGGCGAGTTGAGCCCTCCCCTCATGGGGATTAAGTATTTATGACTGTAGATCTATGTGTGTGTTCACGGGGCCGGTTTGCCTGCTTACGGGATGAAAAACGCCAGATAAACTGGCGTAAAAAAACCCTACTGACCGCGCCCAAACTAGCTAACTTGGCTATGGCTGAGGAAGATCCTCAAATTCCTAACGTCTTCGACTGGAATCGAACCTGGAACACTCCTTCCCCAGTCATATGGTTGCGAAGCGCACAGCCACTAGCTAATCGCGCGGACAACTCTCCAGTGTTAGTGTCAGAATGAAACAGAATTATATGTTACAAACAATAAACTGCAATATAGGCCACAAGCGTAAGGAAATGATTGTAGACAATCAGAGCCATACTTTTTTATTTTATTTATTTTTTTATATTTTTATGTTGGGCCCATATACGAGAGGTTGTCTGGTTAACCTATAGTACATTAGTACCGTGTATGGGCAATAGTGGGTTGGGAAAGGAGAAACTTGTTGACATTTGATTTGAAAGCCTGTATGTTGTATTCCTTGGGAAATACATCAGGGGGGGGGGAAGACTATTCCACAGTACCGCAGTAGCTGGGATGAAGGAGGAGGAGGAAAAGAAACTTGTTCTGTGGGTTTCAAGGTGTACTGTGAAATGCTTGGGCGGCAGCTGTACGTGTTTCAATGGGCTTGGTACAGAGTGGGGGATTATTGATGCTGTTTCAGATGAACATTGCCCATGGAAATATTTATAGAATATACAAGTCGCAGAGACCAAGCGTCTATGTGAAAGTGAGGGGGAACGAGTTGGTGAGAGATGGGTCATTTATCAGTCTAATTGCTCTCCTTTGTATTGAGTCAAGCATTTTGGGGGAGCTTTTTTGGAGCCCCACTCCAAATGTGAGAGCAGTATTCGATAGCTGGGCGGATTTGAGATTTGTGTATAATGTTAACAGCTATTTAGAGGCTGAGGATGCAATGGTTGTGATGTGTTTATGCTAGGACAGTCTTGATGTCAGCGTAATTTCGAGAAGAGAAATCTCATTTTGTCTGGGAATTTGAGTGTTATCAAAAACAATCTTGCAGGAAAATAGTTCCTTTTTTGTGAGAAATAAGATAAAATTGGGTTTTACTAGCGTTGAAGTTGACGAGGTTATCTGAGCCCCATTAGAGGATGGCTTGGAGATCAGAATTAATAGCAGTGGTGGTTGATGTTCTGTGGGTCGAAGTGAGTTGTGTAGAGTAGGGTTTGTCAAATGAGAGGGAGAAGTGTAATGTGCTGTCGTCTGCAAAACTGTGTATTGGGTTATAGGTCAACTGAAGTAGGTCATTGATATATAGAAGGAAGAGGGTCGGTGAGAGAGCTGAACCTTGTGGGACCCCATCATTAATTGGATGGTAAGAGGATAGGAAGCCATCTACCATCACACGTAGTGTTTATCCAGAGAGGAAGCTTGCAATCCATCTACAGAAATCCTGAGATAGTCCAAATGATGGGAGTTTGCTTAGTAAGTCTTTGTGCCAGACCCGGTCAAAGGCTTTAGAGATATCAAGTGCAACTACTTGGGATTCACCGAATTTCTCCATGGCATTTGTCCAGCTATGGGTAATGTATGAGAGTAGATCTCCTGTTGATCGGTTTCGACGGAATCCATACTGGTGGTCGCTTAATTGTTGGGTACCTTCGAGGTAGAGTAGGAGATGAGAGTTTATGGTTTTCTCTGTCACTTTATATAGGGCTGAAGTCAGTGAGATAGGGCAGTAGTCAGATGGTAGTGATTTATCACCCTTTTTAGGATTGGGTTGAATGTGGGCCAGTTTCAAAGCTTTGGGATATATATCAGTGGAGTAAGAGAGAGAGTGTGTGTACAGATACATAGAATAGGAGTCAGTTCTGTTGAGCAGACCTTTAGGACAATTGGAGGAATACCATCAGGACCATGAGACTTTTTTTGTGTCTAATTTAGACAACAGGTTTAAGATATTTTTTGGCAATAGGATACAGGGGCATTGCATGTTGGGCAGTTGGCATTTGCCAGTCAGTTATGTGTACATTGGAGGCAAAATGTGAGGCCAGGAGGTTAGCTTTTTCTGTTGTTATTGTTGCAATTTTTGTGGTGATGTTGCAATTGAGCCATCTGGGTATGATAGAGGTGGGAGTAGTGTAGGACAAAAGTTACAGCCGATTGCTTTGGCAAGAGACCAAAAGGCATGGCTGCCATTAGAACAGGCTGCAAGCTTCCTGCTCGTTCAAATTCTGTTTCAGAAGCATTGATAATTTTCTTGCATCTGTTTCGGCTTCAGTATAGGCGTTGAAGAAGGATGGGGTTTCTGATTTGAGCCAGTTATGGTATGCCTGGTTTTTCATTTGTACCGCATTGGCACATCTTTTGGAGAACCAGGGTTAAGTTTGGGGACAGCAGTTCAAAGAGTGTGGGAAATGTATGTTTTCATGCCAATGGTGATTACGTTCGGTGCATATGTTTGGACTGGAAACAATAATCCAACCATGGGAATGAAGCATAGTAGTCTCGGAGGCTGTCCCATTTGGCACTGTTATAATGCCAAACTACTCTTGTGTGGGAGTGACTGTGTAAGCGTTGTTTCATGGGGGAGTAGATGAACACTAGGTTGTGGTCAGAATTACCCAGGGGACTCACTACATTCACTGCATATTTGGAGGGGGTTATTAGTAAGGAAGCGATCTACGGTATTTGGGGAGTGGTTCGGATTATCTGGTATTCTGGTCGGCTTTTGGACAATTTATGTAAGGTCATTAGTGATGGTAAATATTTCAGCATCTCTGCCTGCAGGATCTGTACAACTGGAAGAGGATAGCCAATTGGTGTTATGGACATTAAAATCGCCCAGGAGGATGATTTCGCTGTTAGGATAGTGGGACTGGAGAAAATCAACTTTTAGGGAGAGAAAATGAAAGAGCTCAGAATGGTTGGTGGTATTAGGAGAGTGATAGAGACAGCAAATGAATTTGACTGAGTGGGGGAGGGATAGCTTTAGCCAAAGAAGGTCGAATTTGGGCGATTCTAGGTTAGGTTCTCTGGCAGGGTATGTCAGAGCAGATATATGCACTACCCCTTGGGTCGAAAGGAGTTAAATAGTGTATAGTTAGGAAGGTTGAGGTGGATGGTGCTGGGGGAAGGTGAGATTTGAGTTTCTGTTAAAAAGAGTAGATCGGGGTTTGGCAGACTGCAGATGGTAGTGGACGCTATTAAGGTTGGAATTGAGGCCACGGATGTTGGTGAAGTGGATATGCAAGGTTCTGTGAGGCATGGATTTGACCGCTAAGGTCTTGCACGTTTCCTATGCAGTGCCTGCATACTGGTTTCCTTGGTGGCGTCACTTGGTTTTTGCACTAGTTTTGTTTGTTTGTAGTCTATCATCCAACTGTTGTCTACATTTTGGCGTTTTTCTTCTAGTTGTCTTCGGAGTTGGCGTCTTTGTTCTCTCTGGGCATAGGTTAGATCAGGCCGGGCATGTATGCGCTTACACTTTTCCCTGAGGCGCTACAGTGCTCCGGGACCCCCCTCTCTCATTGTTTTGGGCCCAAAAACGAGAGAGGCCTTTAAATCTTAATTTGGGCCCTTAATTGTTTAATTTTTCCGGGCCGCTAGCTAGAGCCTCATGCACTTGTGCATAAGTACCGTCCTGCAGACAGTTATAAAATGGTGCAATTCATAATAGAATTACTGCCCAGCGATACCATTCATCATCACAAGAAAACTTAGAACGTAGAATTACTGGAGATATAATTTTGTTTTGTCTAGTTTTGTCGTTAAAGTTGTCCACTTGAAACATGCTTAGCAAATTTTAATAGTGATCCTAAATGATAAATTTCATTAAATTCCATCAAGCCAGAAAGGAATTATCATTTCGAGTTTTTTTCTGAAGAAATTTTTCCCATGGACAAATATATTTCCCAATTATTTTTTCCCGAAAATATATTGAAAGAAAGAAATGATGAAAAATTTTATCATTTCTTTTCGTTTCAAATTGTTTTGCCAGTGAAAACGAATAAAAAAAAAATAATGATGTCATCAACCAGTGTTGAACCTTGGGTTAACAACAAAAATTACAGAACTGCAGCGTATCCACCCAGTTAGATAAAACCTTTCGGCACTATGCGCTTATTTTATATTCCTATCCTGGTTGAAAATGTTCGGTCGAACATTTTTCGGTATTTGTTGTTTTCGAGAATTTATCAGAGTTTATCACATGATGCATGTGATAAATTTACTTTATCCACAGACCGATATCTAGTGTTGACCGATTTCTTTTGTCCGATTTTGACATATCATTTCCCGATTAAATCTGCACAACAAATTTGGAGATTCTAAATCCTAAATTTTATTAATTTTCATCCAGTCGGCGTCTAATTATTAATATTAATTATTTAGTTCGAATCGTTTTGCCAAGAAAAATAACTACTTGAAACCAAAACTAAACTGTAGATGTGTGTATATCGTAAATCCCAAATTTTATTAACTTGTATCCAGCCCGAGCAGAGCTATTACAAATGTATAATTTAACTAATTAAATGCAGAGCCTCCATAGCTCAGTCGGTATAGACGAAGCCCTTTGCTCGGAAAGACCTGGGTTCGACTCCCCTCCATGAGGTGAGGAACCTTTATCTGGTCTCTTTCGACTAAAGGTGACTTAATCGGTCTCATATGGAGGTAGAGGGTTTATTCACCCGTAAACTCGGGTTTTTCGTCCCTCAGAACAGGCAAACCTGTTCTGAGGGACGATACATCGAGAGCCATGATTGCCCTGGGGGGGGGGGAGGAATGCAGCAGATGAGTGACGAGCTGGCTGTATTAATTTGTCGTAAACCCCTCATTAGGGGACTCAACCCCTCCTAAGGGTCGGATGAGAAGGGAAGGATAATTTAACACCCGCCTCAGCCAGGGTCTTGGACAACTTGCATACTTACAGAGACAAAGCAAATCTAATAGGAATCTAACGTATACTGATGGTGTGTCTCAATAATATATTCAGACAACGATATCGAGCAGCTACTGACATAATCATAGAGTATATTAAATTAATGTGCCAAAAGTTTGCACACAATTGCAGTTGTATCGAAATTGAAAGAGTATATGTATATAAATTTAATTATTCAGGTAATGAATTGGTCTCGACCTTAAATATATTATGAGGAACATTCCAAATTTAATGGGTCTATTGTGATAGTTCCCCAATAAATGCAATAGATCAAGTGAAATAAAAAAAAAAGTTCAAAAACTGTCGTAGTAAAATCCTTCAAATCGTTCCAATTTTCACTTCTGCATACAGTTGTCACTTCTACTGACCTGGAGATTGTTTTCAATTTAGGAAATAACCAGAAGTTCGATGGATCGACGTTGGTGCTCTAGGAATTCATAACTTCAAATTCTTTATCGTAACCCAATTCGGTAACTATTTGGTTAACTCGTGTAGTTCAATTTCTGCTAGTGATCTCTGATTTATTTCACGGCTTTTCTCTGCTAATTGATCAGCTTTCTGCTTATGGAAATCATTTGCGGCTGTTCGTTGCACATTTCGTAATCATTAATGCCCACTCATCCATAGCTGTATCTTATTCTTTGTGTCCGACTACGTACAGTAGTCACATCTGCAGTCGCTTCATCATAAAACTGTTGTAATCAGTGGCGAATTTCAAGAGTGCTCACATTTTCGTGTGTCAAAAATTCAATTACTGCACATTATTTCGCACGCTTGGACGAACTTGTAAAAGACTCGTCCATTATGAACGTTATAACAAGAACTACAACTTCGATTGTAAACCACTGAAAGTGCCACGAAGGTAGGAACAAACTAAGACAACACTTTTCAAAAACTGCTCACCTCGCACTCCAAGCGATGTGCGCAGGCATTACTTTTGGAACATCCCTTGTATTTTGAGTTAATGAAAATAAATAATAACGTAATCATAAAGTAGGTTGATTTAACATGTAAATCTCGAACAGTTGTTGTTGTTGTTTTGAAATTGAGATGACTTATAGATTTAACTTATCAGATACACATTTGGTCTCGAATTTAAAACGGAAGCAGCATGCAGATTTGCAGGAAAAAAAATAAGCAAAAATAAAATGAAAATAAAAAATCGCCAAACAGACGAAACCAACTCTTTGCCCACGGAAAAGTAGGCGCATCTGACTTTACCACCTTAATATTCCCCGATATTTTAAGCATCACGAACCTTAAGTTTTGAAAAAAAAAATAAAAGTAAAAGGAACATTATTTCTATTTTCAAACTTTCGTAGCTGTTGCAAAAATTCTCGTCGAAGTTTTTAGAACAAAAAACAATACCTAAAACTGGAATGAATATAAATAATTTACCGACTAAATTAATTATTTAGTCTAAGTTATTTATTTTCGTTCCAGTTTTAGTTTTACGTTGTTTTTGTTCCTTAAACTTCGACATGAATTAAAGGAAATTGCACATCAATATCTTAATATTTATGACAGATTTGGCTGACACTAAATTCCTTATATGCGAAAAAAAACAAGCACAACGTTGGCAATTGGAAATTGTCTGGTGTTTCAAAGGAACAAATTAGAAAAGGAAATTAAAAATGAAATACTGTAGTTAAAAATGAAAACATTTAATATTTTAAGTCGGAATTGAAATTAAAGCATTTCAACGAATCAAGGGGTTATTATTCACGTTGGGCACAATGCAAACCATCTTTGAAGTTTGCGTTGTGCCCAACGTGAATAATAACCCCTTGAATGAAACTTTGAATGACATATTCAAAGCTATTGTCGTAACAATTTCAAGGGTACCTCATATTGCTTGTCACGTCGGTGATTGGAATTTTTAGTTCCAAGTTTTTCTTCTGAGAAGGAAAGTGGAATTTTCGTAATTTCATCTGCGTAATATTTGTTGTAAAATTCTTTCTAACTAGCTCGTAATCTGTGAAACTAAACCGTAACAATAATTGTTTTTCTTGCGTTGTAAGAAAACATGTTTCTGAAACTGCTGTAAGGAACAAACTTGCAACGACGATGTGTTACTTGATTTATTAGAATCAACTGCTAATGTATAATAAGGAATGTGGTATCGCTCTTAAATCAGGAATTTGATTTTCCCTGATTGTATCAAAGGAGGTACCTTGTAAAGTTATTAGGACTCTGTTAACTTATACTCTTATGCCTGTATTGATGAGCGTAGATTTGGTAACAAAAGGAACCGCCTGTCTGCGTGTGTGTGTGTCTAGAATTGTAAACGAAATTGAAGTTATTTGAAATGTCGTAATTAACAATTCAAAACACTGGTTTAAGATCTCGCTACTTGAGTTTTTTTTTTTTAAATATCTAATGCTTTTCTATTCCCTAATGAAGTAAACGCCATCCTTTTAGTCCTAACTGTTTAGAATTTTGCAAGCAGCTGGTCTCTATTTCTCCATCTCTGAGGTTAAATTCGTTGCGGACTAGATAAGAGGCGATGTTTCTAATCGTGACTAATATTCATTTGTATGCGCTCGCGTGTGCTCTAAAGTCATTATTCCTGGATTTTGTAAATCCCACCAAGGTTGTAAACCTGTTGTACGTTTAGGTATACCATGGGTGCTAAGGGTTAGATAATCCTGGAAATATACACTATATACTGAACATGGAACTTTTTCATGCCTCCAATATATAAAAGATGGTGACACTTGCAAAAAAAAAAAAAAAAAACCCGCAGTCATTAAGGTCATTAATTCCTCATTTAGGAGGGCTCAACCCTTCTTTCTCCCCGCCCCTCATTTAGGAGGGGAGGGGGAGAAAGAAGGGAATTCCATACGAATAAATAAAATTAAGGTTATACTATTCGCCTTTGGACACTGCTTGAAAAAACTTGAAGCAACTCAGTTGGTCGCTCTTGATATTTCCAAGGGCTCTGATCGATTGTGGCATCCTAGACTTCTTACCAAGCTATCATCTTATGGTATTCCTCCTATTTGTTATGATTGGATCACAGCTTTTCTGGGCGTCCATTGCTGGTCATGGTGGATAGTTTTCCCTTCATCAGAGCTTTCAATCAGTATTAGAGTATATCCCAGGACTCTGTGCTTGATTCCTACACTCTTCCTCATCGGTGATCCTCTGCCTCTTTCCCTGGCATTCAATCCTATTCATAGAATTTCATTCACAGCACTCTCTATTCCTCTTCTTCAGTTACAAAACCATGTAGTGAGGTGCTTCTGGCTTCAATGCCTTAAACACTGATATCCCTTCCATTCTGAAGTGGAAGTGAGGATAACCTGATGAGTTTTAATGCCACCAAAACGCCATTCCGTCTCATTCACCGAAGAAAGACTGTGCTTCACTGTCTCTCAATTTTGACAGTATTCTGATAACCAACCAGGAGGATCAGTTTTCTCTTCTTGAGTTGACTTTCACATCTATTCTCTCCTGGCACAAACATGTCACTGTCTATAGCCTCTTCATCCTCCAAAAAACTTTATATTCTTTTATATTCTAAACAGTACTTATATTCTCTTCAACTTCTGACATATAAATCTCAAATCCACGTGACCTTAGAATATTGTTCTCACATTTGGAGTGATGCATATAGGACCTCCCTCAGAATGCTCAGTTGTATTCAGAAAATAGCTATTCGCTTAACAGATGTCCCCTCTCTTTCGCACTCTCTCTCCCTCCCTCTCTCTCTAGTCGTTTTTCCTCCTAGATAATCTGTTGGTGCATCTTTTCTATAGGTATTTCTATGAACGCTTCATCTCCAAAGTTATCGAAATAACTTCTCATCCTTCTCTCCACATATTTCTATTCCCTGGAATAGCCTTCCACATACTGTTTTCCCCAATGAGTACAATGCTCAGCTCGTCAAAAAAATCAACACACACGCACGCACACTGTGAAAAAATATAGAAAATCTAGTTTTCAGCGACATATAATGCATATATACTTAGTAGTGCAAAATTACACCTCATTTCACTATTAAAAAACAAAATAAAGGGGTGCCTGTCCGCTGATATGCTTCCTCCCAGCGGGAAGCGCTTGAGTGTATTTTTTTTTTAAATCAATCACGAGATTGATTTAAAAATATACACATGAGAGATCTATAACTCCAAAACTATAACAGAAGTACCGCGTGTGGGCAGAGAGAAAAAAAAGAAAAAAGACTGAAGATAAGTTGTAGTCTTCGGGAACAAAGGTATGGAGGAAGGTTGTTCGAGAAAATACAGATAGATGCAATCAAAGAAGATAACGAGAAATTAGTTCGATAAGTGTGCTGAATTTTGGGTGGAGGTTGACCAGCAGCTGGTTGTGTTCTGAGAAAATATCACTATGCTACCATCTGTTGATCTGAATGCAAAATGTGGTCAAGAGTGATGATAGCAAGTTTAGTACACCTATGCATTTTTGGAAATTATGGAGACAACTACCGTGTTTGAATAAAAACTTTAGTTTAATATTACTAAAATTTACAATTCGACGTTTCGACATTTATGTCAAGGTCTTCTTCTGGAGCGTACAAATATACACAAGAAACAAGCTATACTACAATCAGACTGATTCGTTAAAGACACTGACCAACCGCTACCACAATTGTTGGCCACCTCTGGTGGGAAAAAAAAATTTATACATCAACGCTAGAGTCCTATTATTTGTGTTGTCTACTATATACATATATTAACATCATTCCAGCCAGTTGGAGTGGAATGGTTTCTAATACTAGCGGATTGGCTAGAGTCCTGACTTACGTTGAATCTTTTATATTAGGTTGGCTGAATTCTTTAAATTTTCTTTCGTACCATGTTTTTGTGCGGTGTAAGGAGCAGGTGCTTTTCCAGTTGATTTGGTGTTACACCAAATCAACTGGGTGTAACACCAAATCAAACTGCTTTTCCAGTTTTTTTTTTTCTAATGCAGCCCTCGGATTACCTAAGGTTGGATAGCCCTGCTCTAAAGTATGAGATAACATAGGTGTACTAAATCCTTTCTTTTAGGCTTGCACAGTGATCCGAATGCATTTTTGGAAATTATGGAGACACCCAGTTGATTTGGTGTTACACCAAATCAACTGGGTGTAACACCAAATCAAACTGCTTTTCCAGTTGATTTGGTGTTACACCAAATCAACTGGAAAAGCACCTGCTCCTTACACCGCACAAAAACATGGTACGAAAGAAAATTTAAAGAATCCTGCGAAATCCCGATAAACCACCCAAATATCAACAATAAAGAAGGTATGAAAATTCCAAGGATCTGGATGGCACACATTCAGCCAACCTAATATAAAAGATTCAACGTAAGTCAAGACTCTAGCCAATCCGCTAGTATTAGAAACCATTCCACTCCAACTGGCTGGAATGATGTTAATATATGTATATAGTAGACAACACAAATAATAGGACTCTAGCGTTGATGTATAAATTTTTTTTTTTTCCCACCAGAGGTCAGGCCAACAATTGTGGTAGCGGTTGGTCAGTGTCTTTAACGAACCAGTCTGATTGTAATATAGCTTGTTTCTTGTGTATATTTGTACGCTCCAGAAGATGACCTTGACATAAAGGTCGAAACGTCGAATTGTAAATTTTAGTAATATTAAACTAAAGTTTTTATTCAAACACGGTAGTTGTCTCCATAATTTCCAAAAATGCATTCGGATCACCGTGCAAGCCTAAAAGAAAGGATTTAGTACACCTATGTTATCTCATACTTTAGATCAGGGGTATCCAACCTTAGGTAATCCGCGGGCCGCATTAGAAAAAAAAATTATTCGAGGGCCGCATTAGAAAAAAAAATTATTCGAGGGCCGCATCAGAATGCGTATCTAGTAATTTGGTGAACATCAGCGACACAACCTCGAAAGCTGAACAAACAAACAACACTAATTGCGCACAAATCGCTCGCTACGTTCCCCATGAGCGCCCGGAGCATGTGCGTTGGAATAAAACAGTGTATTATAAGAACGCTTCTTTGACACATCTAATATTTGAAAAACACTGTGTATATAGTGATGTAAAAACACCAAATAAAATTATCAACATCGAGATTATCAATTAGTGATAGAATTAAAATACCTAATACTTATCCGATTCAAATTGTTATTTTATTTTTTCGCTTGTGAAAATCAAGTGCTTTGGACAGTCCTGCCTTAGATAGTCAGAGATACTTGTTATGTTATTTCATTTAAGATTTTTTGTCCTCAGTAGGTGTGTTCCTTGAAAGACCATGTTTTTGTTTTTCTTGTAGCAGATTTATTGTGATTCATAAATTGAACTCCGTAATTCACTGTCACTAACTTATTATTTAATAAGAAAGTGAAAAACGAATAATTTTTACTTTATCCTTAAGTTTGACGTTTATCGTTCGGTTGGAAGGGCGAAGGGTAAACGTCACGACATGTTCGCAGCAGTAGAAGTAGTAGAATATCCTTTGAACATTAATTGGTCAGAAAGAATAAAAATCCAAACTTCCTAACCAATCAAAGAACTTGCTTCACTTCTAGTGCAAAGAAACTCTTGCAGTGTGTGGTAAATATGGGAATATACTGCTTGACTAAAATACTTGGTTAAATTGACTACGTACGTTGGTCTTTTTCGGATTTTTCATTAAAAATAATTAATTTATTAAATAAAAAATATCTAACTTAATTTTATTATAAATATCAGATATATTTAGGAAACTGTTCTCTTCTGAGCCAAATCACACACACACACACACACACACACACATATATATATATATATATATAGAAAATTCCTGTAGACGTATATAATTCATGCAGCGACATCAAAGGCTATTTGGCGAGTGCATTTGTTTGACTGGTCTGTTTTGCGGGAGGGGAAAAAATCTTCTGCTGCCATCCGAGATCGGCTAACCTACTTTTCATTTGAAAAGGCTTAGAAAATGTTGCTCACTTCTTTAAAGTGATTCGAACTCAGGGTTAAGCTAAAATGCTTGCGTTTCTTCAGGTCCGAATGAGGAAATAATTTTCAAGCTCTCTCTCTCTGTGTGTGTGTGTGTGTGTGTGTGTGTGTGTGTGTGTGTGTGTGTGTGTGTGTGTGTGTGTGTGTGTGTTTTCGAAAATCATAGAACTTGTTAATTTCTTGTTTTTAGCTTTTAAGATAGAATCATGTTTTCTGTACTAAAGATTTAAAATTAGAAGAAATTGTAATCCAACGAAATGACTTTATGTTAGTTTTTAAAATGAACTGACAATGTCAGTTCATCTTAGAGTCAGTCTATAAGCATTTAGTTAACTGCTTCGAGACTTTCTGGAGTTTCTTTTCCATGGATGGGATGGAGTTGTTTAGAATTAATGTTCAGGCAAAGAGAGAGGACTATGAGAAGTTCATTGTCTTACGTTTGTCAGATACGCATATTCTCAGACTTACATGCTGGAAAACCTGGGAATTTATATGGATATATATATATATATTATTTCATCTTTACTGCTTCTCATATTCATGGAAACCTCTTACAAATTAAAAAAAAGCATCAGTTAATCTTGAAATTGAAGCTAGTTCAATTTATAAAAAAGATAAATACGGGGTCGATAAATAAATATATGAAATTTCTGATTAGGTAAGTAGGTGGTCGTAGTTCCATTCTTCATTACATGTAAATACTAGAAATAAATTTATCATTTCCAACGCAGCACGA